>NC_132803.1:25130000-25262500 GCF_048594095.1 Paramormyrops kingsleyae
ACTTCAGAGTCTATGCTCCAGGACTTCCCATAAACGGTCTTTGATGATTAGATGGTGGAGAAGGCATTTGACTGCTCTTGAATTTGTTATGCATTTTGTAAGGTGGCATCTTGGAATATGGCAACATCATGAAGCAACAGTGGTTGCATGACAAGCTGCATCAGGTGTTGTAAAATTTACCATACAGACTGTTTGCTGGGCAGGTCCTAATCGTTCATCCTAATTGAGTTGGCTGCCCATTGCACCCTGGATTAGCCAACGTTATTCTTTGAAGGCCTCCTTTGACACATACTTGCCCAGACGTATGAAAAGGGGTGAGAGATGACTCATTAGACAATGTTACTTTGTGTCTGTGTCTTGTCAGGTCTTGGCCCAATAAACCATATTTACTCATCTCCCATCATAGTAATAAATGTTTACTATATAGGGAAAAGTACTGGGACAAACCTCTTGATCATTGAATTCAGGCATTTCATTCAGAACCATTGCCACAGGTGTATAAAATAAAGCACCTAGCATGCAGTCGGGTTTACAAACATTTGTGAAATAATAGGTTGTTCTGAAGAGCTCAGTGAATTCAAGCATGGTGCTGTCATAGGATGCCACCTTTGCAATAAGCCAGTTGGTGAAATTTCTTCCTTGCTAGATATTTTGAGGTCAGCTGTAAATGGTATTATTGCGTGGAAGTAAGTGGAAGCATTTAGGAACAGCACAAACTCAGTCATGAAGTGGCAGACCATGTAGGGCAACAGAGCAGGGAAGCTGAGTACTTAGGCACGACATCCTCTGCCATTAATGGCAGCACACCACCAGACTCTGGAGCAGTGGAAATGTGTTCTATGGAGTGATGAATCACGCTTCTCTGTCTGGCAGTCTGGGTTTGGCAGAAGACAGGAGAACGTTACCTGCCTGCCAGCATTTTGCAAACTGTCAAGTTCTGTGGAGGAGGGATAATGGTATGGAGCTGTTTATCAGGGGTCGGGCTTGGCCCCTTAGTTCCAGTGAAGGGATTTCTTATTGCTTCAGCACACCAGGATTTTCTGGAGAACTCTATGCTTCCAACTTTGTGGGAACAGTTTGGGGAAGAACCTTCTCTGTTCCAGCATGAGCCAGGTGCACAAAGCAAGGTCCATAAAGACATGGTTGAGTGTGTTAAGTGTGGAAGAACATGACTGGCACAGAGCCCTGACCGGAACCCGCCTTGAACACCTACAGTATGGGATGAACGGAGATTGCGAGCCAGGCCTTCACATTCAACATTAGTGCCTGACCTCACAAACGCTCTTCTGGATGAATGGGCAAAAATTGTCACGGACACACTCCAAAATCTTGTGGAAAGCCTTCCCAGAAGAGTGGCAGCTGTTATAGCTGCAAAGGGGGAACCAACTCCATATTGATGCCTATGGATTTAGAGTGAGATGTGATAAAAGTTCCTGTGGGTGTAATGGCCTGGTGTCCCAGTACTTTCGTCAATATAGTGTATAAATGACTGTCTGGGCAGGACAGGAAGTAGAATCAAGTGACATTAGGAATGCGGGGATTGGAATGGGAATGTAATTAGAGGAAGAAGAATACAAAATAGGGGAAGAAAATTTAAGAAAAACAGATGGAGAGACACAAGAAAACAAAACGTGCTTCAGTTCTCAGACAGGCTGAGGGCTGGGCCAGGCCTAAGGGCCGGGATGAGAGAGATAACAGGACTAAGCCTTATTTATGGAGTCATAACCAGGCACTAGTGACGTAAATGAATGTGCCTGTCACCTGACCTTGTCCCCGCCCACTCACCTTCTCGCAGTATCATCCTGTCATCACTAATCCACTGCAAGGTTAAGGAGAGTCAAGAACCAGTCCCAGAAAGCACAGGATGGGGGGGGCGTGCAAACAGGAAGGACATACGAATGTTACACACTCAATCAGCAGTGGAAGTCACAGCCACGACTGAGCCACTGTATCTAGCTACATGCTTTTATTTATTATTAATATATAATTCTCAACCAGTGTTCATCTTCTATAAGACCTTTAGCTTAATAACTAAATCAGCATCTTATCACGTATGCTGGACCTTGGTCACAATACTACAACAATACTACCAATATAAACGACCCATATTTAATTGAAAATAGAACAAAGACAACATATCAAATGTTGAAATGGAGAAATCATATTGTTTTATGACAAATATATGGTGAATTTCAATTTGAAGACAATGTCTTTCTCAGAGAAGGCCTTATATATTTCAGCAAAACTATGCCAAACCACATTCTGTGCATATTACAACAGCATGGCTCCATAGTAGAAGATTCTAGGCTGGCCGGCCTGCAGTCCAGACCTGTGACCCACTGAAACTGTTCAACTGTTGAGCAGTTGAAATCCTATATCAGGCAAGAATGGGACAAAATTTCACTTTCAAAACTCCAGCAACTGGTCTCCTCAGTCCCCAAACATTTACAGCATGTTGTTAAAAGAAGAGATGATGTAACACTGTGGTAAACATGGTAAACATGCCCCTGTCCCAACTTTTTTGGAACGTGTTGCTAACGTCAAATTCAAACTGAGCATATATTTCTCATTAAAAAAATGAATTTCTCAGTTTCAAAAACTGATATGTCATCTTTGTTCTATTCTCAATTAAATATGGGTTTATATGAATTATAAATCATTGTATGCTGTTTTTATTCATATTTTACACAGCATCTCAACTTGTTTGGAAACAAGCTTGTAATTCCTGTTCTGCATACCTGCAGTAATACACACCTGAATTACAAATAGACTGATATAATCTATCTTTGGTTTTGTTGAAACTGCCCAGTCTTTTAAGAATAGAATTCATCATTTATTTTGTACATTATTACTTAAAAAAAGAATTGATAATCATTTATGTCATACATTATTAGTTGTACGATGTAAACTTCATATTCATTTTACTGATAATGAGGCTTGATTACTGTTAAATAATCATCCCCTGGTTGATTAGCAAAGACTAGGGAGCATGACATGGAGCATACAGAAGTATTAAACAAGAATTTGTTTGTGTGCTTTCGTTTAATTCACGCACGTCCATGCTACCTGCACAACTACAAAATACACTTTATATTCCTAAGGAATATCTGTGTTTATGACCTATACATGGTCTGGGAAAAATATAAATGTATTTTCACATGGTCAGTAATGGGCAGCTTAAGGATTTGACCCTTAGTAGGGTTGACACATTCAATACAAAACGTAATTTTTAGAGCAGGGGTTGGGGGGGGGGGGGGGGGGGGGGGCGCGGTTGTTCCTGACTAGAATTTGTGTGGTATGTGTATGAAAATTAAGAATAAATTCCTAGTGGGTTTAGAAAAATATTTTTTCAGGGGGCTGACAAAAAATAGGGTGGCAGAAGGCCCTTAAATTAAGGTCTAAAATCTATGGTCAGTGAAGAGTTACAGGATTTTTGAACATTATTTTTAAAGAAACTTAATGGAAAAGACGTATACGAATGGAAAAACAAGATATATGACCTCTGTATGATGAAGGACTGCTTTCAAGAAAGGTATTACAAGAGGCCTTAGTCATTTCCAATGTCTTTATTTTAGGGGAATTCTCTCCATTGTCAATGAGCTGGTATAAGGAATTGAGTCTGGCTTTTCCAAGTCATGTTACTTCAAGTTGCATCACTCGCTAATCCAGACGAGCAGCAGACGGTTTAGACTGCTGGTACATTGTGGAGCCTAATCAAAGCCCTTGGGATCTGTCTTTTCTAACGCAGAAAGACTTTAATAGCAGGAACTCATCGCACAATTCTGCATTAAGCCCATGGGTCTCACTTGGCTGCTGCTTTGATAGCTTCTTGGCTAGTAATCCAAATAGAGCCTGTTCCCAAATTTCACAATATCTTAATGGCTTTTCTGATGTGGACAATGAGAAAGAGCAAAACAAAAGTATAATGTGTTTTTCTCAGTAACCATTTAGTAAAAGCATGGGAAATGCAAAATAAACCATGTACACATCTGTATTGCTTTAGATAGCTAGAGTTATTAACGTTAAATAGTTTTTCTCTTTTTTTCAATATTGTGCTGATGACACCCCCTGATCATAGGTTATTTGTGTTTAAATTTTTTCGTTGATGGTTATGCAAAATAATGTTTTTTCCATTGTTTGTTTATGATTACATTTTATTAAGCCTAAGAATGGCTGTGGTGTTTCCTCACTTTTGGAATGAATGCCTTCGGATGGCTCGCTCCCTCTGAGTGCAGGTGTTTCGAGTTGATATGCGATGGATCGAGGTATTGAGAGTGTTTTATTGTTTTCAGTGAGCAACTTGAGCTTAACATGCAAATCACACCCAGCTGGTTCTCACACACAATTTGAAACAGGGCAAGTGCAAATGAGATAAAGCCGGTGGGAAACATCTGGGGAAGCAGATGAAAGCGTCTACAGAGAAATGAGTTCAATCCCAGTCCGGTTTCTGTTATTCTCAGGTTCTCAGGGTTAGGATTTGTTTGGTTGTGTTTTGGTCAATGCTTTAATCAAACATTTATGACAGAAATATGTAAAGGTTACACCTTGCAGTAGAAAGGAATATTGTGTAGCTATGTGTGCATGAGATCAACCCTAAAGTAGAGATTAATATAAAGACACGTATTTTTACTTTAAAGATTGTAAAGAGGTTTCATTCTTTTGTAGTGTTGGACATCATATTTGTTCAGTTTAACCTTTTGGAAAAATATGCAATGTATTGTTCTGAGAAAAAAAACTGAAAAAATATTTGAAACTAGGAGGAGAAACATAAGAAGGAGACATTAAATGTGGTTGAAATCAAATTAAAGTAGGTTTGCTGAAGCGACGTATATGTTTATCAAAGTGTGCTGAAGCGACATACATGTTTATAACATCCACTGAGTCAAGGATGGTCAATATTGCCACAGGATTATTTCATTCAGTTGTGAAGTTAAGGAAAATACAAAGTCAAAAACCTATAAATATGTCTCACTGAAGGTATTGAAAGGTAATCGTTTGGAGTTTTAATATAGTTATTTTAACATATTTGGAGCAAGCAGATAAATATCAAATAACCCATTTTGAATGAAAGTACTTAATTTCTTTTTCCCTCTGGTTTTGATTTCCTCTGAATTCCATCATTTTGCCATTATTGTTTTTCTTTTTCCTTCCCATTTTGTTGTCTTGTTCATCTCCTGTTTTCTCCACAATAAAAGGTCTGTAATAAAGATGAGGTTCACATCACATCACATGTTTCTACCCTCCAGCTATGCTAGCCCTCAATCTCTGCATCCATCCATCCATCCATCAATCCATCCATCCATCATCTTTCAGTCATTAGCCCAGTATATATCCTGGGTCTCGAGTCTGCAAAGGGTGTAAATCAGGGGGCTTCATCCTCCCAAACTAGGTAGGGATTCATTTGAAAATACAACAGTGTCATGTTTAAATGTCTGACTATTAAAACAACGAAATATGTTCATTTAAAAAGTTTTTTTATATATTTTATTTAAAAAATATTTTTTATATTTTCATGTCCAAAATCAAAAAGTATTTGTGTGAAATATTACTTGATCAAATGATAACCTGTCCAGGGTGTGTCTTAGTCATGAAACCTATTCCCCCTGCTGGATAAGCTGTTAGAAGACATTTATGCTGAGAAAACGCTCCCCTCGAGAAAGCAAACATGCATGTTTCTGCAGTCGAAGTCAGGCTTTCAATTCATACATAAAACTGAGAAGCTCGAGCTTTCAGGGCATCTTTACTCTCATACATTTTCTTACTTGGGTCTCATTGTAAGCTTTTAATTAGCCCAAACATTCTCTTTGTAATTACTAACAGAGCCACTTTTCAGGGTTTTCAGCATTTTTAGAAACAACAAGGCCTTACTGAGAAAAATATGGTCGCAATAACTGAGCTCAAATGATTCTGACAGTCAAAACCACATCTGAAAGGAATGGCTTCTTCTACTGATTGTGTCAATTAGCAACAGTGTAAAGAAACACATTGAATGAATGCCCTACAGAATAATGACTGTTTCCATAGTTGTAGTTCAAAGAAAGACATGACTACTGCATAATAGACCAAAGGGTAAGTTACTGTTAATAATTTTAACCATATTTTTAAACAAATCCAGGCACTCCTGTAACATGTACACCCTCCAAAACAAGGAAGTGTATGTACAGTATATGTGGTGTGATTTGTGACGTGAAATGTAAATCACTCACAATCCAAGATGATGAGCTCATCTGATCCCAGGTGATGTCCATATGTTGAACAGATAGACTTCTCAACTTTTACAACTCAGGGTTGTTTCACACTTGACGACAAAAATGTCGGCAAAAAAACCCTAGGGGGATATCATGGGGATAGCAGGGGGATAGTATGGGGATAGCAGGGGGATAGTATGGGGATAGCAGGGGGATAGCATGGGGATAGCATGGGGATAGCAGGGGGATAGCATGGGGATAGCAGGGGGATAGCATGGGGATAGTATGGGGATAGCAGGGGGATAGCATGCAAGCTTATCACTGGTACTTGGGGGAGTATGTGGACATTAATGCCCAAAGTCAATTCACTTAAAATAGATGCATAAAGTGCTTTATAGCTGTTGGATTGATTTTGGATATTAAGGTTTGCGTACAAATTTCATGTGATGTATATATGAACACTAATAATACTTTGACCTAAACTTTTTCACAGTCTTTATTCATTTAAATAAAATGCAGAAATGGTTACAGAGATTAGAGTCTGCAGACTCATTTGTGCAGTAAAATCAGAATCAGACCATTTCAATATGTTTCACAATTTTTTTTTGATTCTTGGTGTTTTTATCATTTTTTTCCAAATAAGTTAAACTGCCTTTCTGATGTCTGATCCAATCCAATGTGATTTTTTATGCTATAAAAGCAAATGCTGCACGTATAATGAACTGCTCCCAACTGAAAAAGAGTAGAACATGCAGCAACACGTTTCTGAGCACATATTCGTCATGTAACTCACACAGGAAAGGTCATTTGTTCCCGATATCATTTTTTCAGCACCAAATGAGCTATAACCTTGGAACAACACAAGAGAGAAATAATTTTAAAATGCATCGGGTGTTTCTGAGTTTAAAGAAACTACTACCATGCTTTATAGCTGTGCTCAGTCTCTGCCAAAATGATATTTCTCTGTTCTTGTGCCACGAAATGAACTATTTAGTGTTTTATGTAATGGATAGACAAACAAATAAATAATGGACAACTGAACTCCTGTTAACATCATTTCACATTTTATGACTTTGGAAAGCAGAAAAACACATAACACAACATGTAAATAATACAAGGAAATTCTGATTAGTGTGTATTCACAAAAGCAATATTTCAAATTCAACTCTCTATTATTGATGATGGTTGGAAATTAAAACCACTATCTGCAATTCACAGAAAATGCAGACATGAATTCAACCATACATGTGGACGGGGAATTTATTGAGGAATGTTTTTATTGCGAATAGATGATATACACATGTCATGTACAGAACAAATGCAAATAAGTTTTTCCTTTGATTTTTGGTTTCAGATCTCTGTGAGCTGTAGTCATATACAGAGAGAGCCTAGGATAAAAGAGACCATGATTTTATCTATCTATCTATCTATCTATCTATCTATCTATCTATCTATCTATCTATCTATCTATCTATCTATCTATCTATCTATCTATCTATAACTAAACTAAACTAAACTAAACTAAACTAATTTAATCTTTTTCTGTGTCCAAAGTCATCAGATTCAATCTTCAGATGAGGAAAATATTATTTACCCCCCAGTTGTCAGTACGTTTGTCAGCAAATGGGGGGGGGGGGTGTTTCTGTGCTGTTCCACTGAATCACAGAGCTGCAGTATCCATACATTCATCTTGGGGAAATTTTGACATAATTTTTTGGACAAACGGTATGGAGAAAGATGAGGACAGCAGTAAGTTTTCCAAGGAGTGGCTGACATGTCAGTCTCTCCCCAAGATCAGCATAGAAGATGTCATTCAGGAGGAGATGCAGAACCTTAGAATAACATTCAGGGATAAGCAGGTCTTGCCGTTATGAATCAACCTTCATGAAAATATTGAGAAACATTTGGCAGAGTATCAGGGAAGAAATAACTTCCTGTTTTCAGGACAGATGAGGCAAGTGTGGAACTTGGCTGACATTGGCTCAGTTATGTCTGGCTTAGACCAAATCACTCTACAATAAGAAACTAATACCAACCATCGAGCAAGGAGGTGATCTGTTATGGTTTCAGGGTGAATCATAAAACCAAGGTCCTGACTCTCTGAGGTCACAAAAGATCCCTGGGTGTCTTTTGAAAGAGTAGGGGTGGTACCCCGATGTCCTGGCTAAATTCCCCATTGTGGACCTTTCAAATCTGGCTTCCCAATCATCCCCTATATCTAACTGCTGAATTCTCTCCTGCCCCTTCACCACCTTAGCTACTGTGTGGTGAGCGTACTGGACTATTGGTGTAGAATGGCTGCCATCACATCGTCCAGGTGGGGGCTGCATAGTGGTGGGGGTTGAAGTGGCTCCCTATTGGTTCTGTAAAGTGCTTTGGGTGTATTGAAAAGCGCTATATAAATGTAGCATTCATTCATTCATTCATTCATTCATTGGTTCATCAACTGGAGGAACTATGAATGCCTGATAATCAGTATGTGCAGGTGCACCATAAATCATAAAAATAAGAAAATTATGGATGTGACCAGCCTAGTTAAGGCCTTGACCTAAATCCCATTAGAATGTTCTGGTTCACAGTGCTGTTAATGAATGACCAATAATGGAAGGATGTGCTTATTTGCAGTGGCAAACCTAGAGATGGAATGTCAGGGCCGGATTTCCACCTGGAGCAACTTGCATGTTGCATAACTTAACTAAATAAACCATTATATTAATGTCAGGCATAAAATGTATCTTGTTCAGTAATATTCCCTTTTATCTAATATTCCCAACATTTAATATGAATAATTGTGCAAATTGGATGAAAATCTGACATGGACCAAATACTTTTTTCTTTTCGCAGTACAGCATGTTTTTTGCTGATTAATTCAGTTAAGATGAAGCTTAATGATTAGCTGTCTCAGGTATATGTGATGTTATTTTAATGCACTATATTATTGTGTTACTTTTTGATGCTGTGATATTGTGTTTCAGTGATTGTGTCCAAGCCACGTTGTACAGAGCACTGTAATGAGCAAATTAGCATATATCCACCAAGCATCAAGGGTTTATAACATGACGTGTGCATTTATCCTCTTGGTGAAAATAACAAATGTAACAGTCAATTTACTGGACAAGGTGTACAAGATGTAAGTTTTCTTTGTTAACGTGTAGTGCTTTTTCAGCAAAGAATTCTGCCTTATTCTCAAGGTTCTTACTTTTGTTTCCAAGCAGCATTGAGCTGACTTACTACACCATTAATTTTAGCTAATATTAATTTTTAAAATGCTCAGATGAGTTTTTAGGGATGTTTTTAAGGATGGACGGGACAACTATGTTGGCAAAGTTATCATATGAAAAGAATCAGAAATAAATTGAATATTTATGCTATAGTTTATGCTACGATATTGTTTATTTTGAAATTCTGAAAATTTGAGGCACTTCACAGCGCCCCCAGAAGGCCAATTTGCTCAGTGCAAGGTGACCCTCCGAGGCATGCTAACTTTACAAACCTGTACCAAGCACCTGTAACAGATTCTCTGTTCTTCTGTCATGGACAAACAAACAATTACACTAATTATAATTTTTTATACAAATATATTCTGTATTTTCCCTATTTTTAAATTTAATAACATTATTGCTGGCGTAGCTCACTTCTTTCCGAAACCTTATAGAGCCCCTCCAGGAAATAAGGTTGGTTAACATAGAATGGTCTAAATAAAATGGCAGTTATGACTGGGCTGTTTAAAAAATATTTTCCAATTTTCATTTTTTACAAGTTGTCTAAAATAAATAACATTTATTTAATGTAGCGTGGTTTTTTTTTTTTTTAACTCTACAGGGATTGACTATGAGCCAGCAATTGTAAAAACAGAGCCAAGGAAATTCTCACCACGCCCCTATTCTTGGCCTGTCTGTCTGCCTTTTCTCTCGTACACCAAGCTTTGTGTGCTATGATATGTAACCAGTCATTTTTTCCATATGTTTCACAGCTCCTACAGACTACACAATACACTTTCATGGGTAATCTCAAACAAAGTTTTCATACTCATGCACTCGCTCGTAATTTCTCCAGTTGAAGTGATTATTAAACATCATTCAGCACTTTATC
The DNA here is from genome assembly GCF_048594095.1 of Paramormyrops kingsleyae. NCBI lineage: Eukaryota > Metazoa > Chordata > Actinopteri > Osteoglossiformes > Mormyridae > Paramormyrops > Paramormyrops kingsleyae. The sequence continues at coordinate 25,140,281 of NC_132803.1, forward strand.
AGTACATGGAGCTTGAAATGTTACCATGGTATCCTTCTGATATTGCCATACAATCATTAAAATGTAATATTTCAAAACAAATACTAACTGACATCACCAAATCGATGCTGACAAATGATGTTTGTTTTTTTATGTCATGTCATTTGCTATTTAAGTTCAGCGCCTCATCTTTGGTAGGGGAAAACTGTCTGTTTGCATTTAACCACCTATAGTAACAGTAATCGCCCACTAACTTATAGCTAATGGAACAACTCCCTTCAGACTAGAACAGAAAAAAATCTAATAAATCCACATTCACACTTTTTCCCAGCTGAACTTAAAAATGAACAAATTCATAGGACTATTATTTGAAGGGTCTCACAGTAAACCTGTAAAGCATAAATCTGACGGACCATGTAAACATTTTCTGCATCTGTACTTGGCTGGTTATATAATGGAATTTCTAATCCCTTACAGCACCCTTCAGTCTGTGGTCAGTATTCCACCGGGCAGGGGAACACTGGGGGTATTCCAGGGGGGTTGGTTAATTTCCAAAAATAAACTAAGAAACGTTTAAACACATAAAATGACTGATAGATCCACTGGCAACAAATGCACAAAACATACCAGAAATATTTGCGGTCCAGTGCCAAACATGACGTACATATCAATAGTACCAGAAAGACACAAGAAACACTTCACAGAACTACAGGAACACAAATAAGAATACAAAAATTTATAGACAACAGAGTATTAACATAGTACAAGAACCATACATAACCATTACTAGTGCTAAGATCCAAAAAATGGTTTATTGTATTTATTGAAACAGTTGTTTAAACAATACTGCAAATGAACCATGTCAGACAAGAGGCAGAGGGGAACTATCAAAAACGTTGGGAAGCCCTATTCTATAAGATATATGGTAACTGACCTGGGCTCCGGTTCACCAGTGGGCAGACGTCAAACTGGCAGCCTAACAATGAGCCCAGGCAAATTGTTACCCTAATCCTCCAAGTTTATTTAGCAATTGATGAAATGTGTTGCTTTTGTCCTTTATTGTCGCTCTGACAGAATTATCACTTTCATTATTTGAAATACAAATAGAAGCATGAAATAAATGCACCCAATAGACCGCTTCTGCAAATCTAACCAAGTGACAAACAATGCAAGTAAAACACAAAAGACAAATGGCAGCGAGAATAAATTGTAAAGGTTCATTTGAATCTGTAATTTCTTGTGGTCACAAAAGTTGGATGGAGGCACAGGACAGTTAAGGGTTAATAAAACAAAAGGGTTTTTTCTTTTTAATTAAATGAGAATAAAACGTAAAACAGGGAGATGGTTTCTTTATGGAAAAACTCCAAACAATGTGCAAACTAACAACAAAGAAACCTCTAAAACTCAAGAAGAAACATAACGTGCTGAAACACTGTACCATATATGGAGCCAACCAGAATTTCCTGAATTCTAAATCTACTCTGCTGACTCCAAACTCTAAACTGTTACGGCTTAATAAGCCGAGTTTCATTAACTGAGGTGTTTTTTTTTTGTCTAGGCACTGTATGACTGGTGATCAGTTTCCATGGAAATGCAACTGATCAGTTTGACGCTGCCTCTGGCTTTGCTCTGCTGGTTCGCAAACAGGGAGCATAAAACAAGCAAAACAGCTGGAATCAGGTTAATCTTCAACATAATCATGTAGTATCTATATTTTGAAATATGTGTAATTGCCTAACAACACGAGCCTTGCTCTGCCTCCGCACTCTGGAAAACTTCTTTTACTCCACATAGATAGAGCACTTACCAAGTTACTCATCTTGATTTCCTCAGGCCCATTTTTATGGAAGTAAGCCATGGTTGCTTTAGTTCACTGAGGTGTGGCAAACGTCTTCATCAAGTCACAACAGGTAACAAATCTCACATACACACACTTATAATTTATTGTCTTTTGTTAAGTGCTTGGTGTTCAGAAAATATTTGATCCTAGAGACCAAAAGCACCAGGACAAAGTCTGATTGAACACAACAGGCTGCATGTTGTCATAGCAAGAATTGTACTTATGCAAGTATTAGAAATATATAACTACTTAATAGGGGATGGGAAGCCATTCTGGCATCATTTGTTATAAACTCATTTTTTATGATGGGAAAATGACTCATTTATGTGAATCTTTTATAGTGATATATTATTTAAACTACTTTGACCAATTAATTGCCTGTGCGATTGTTACCCAATTAAAAGGTTTCTGTTCAGTGCTGCCATTTTACCAGCTGTTTTCTTGATTGTGCTCATAGAGTAAGATCTTCAGAGCCTATGATATGTAATGGCTTGCCCTCTGAGTTCTTAAACCATTTGTTGATTCATTTAATTATGCTTTATTGAATGATGCATAAACAAAGCGATCCATCACGCCTGAAAGCATGTTGGAGAGCAGAAGCATGCTGTTGGTTTGGCAGTGCAAGGCACCAGATCAGAGGGGAGGAAATGAATTAAAGAGTGCGTATTTTTTCATCTGTTGCCTGGAGAGTATGTTAACAGTTTGGATTCAATCCATGTGAGCAGACATTGAGATCTTATTCTTTATTTGTAATAGAGAAAAAATCAAAGATTATTCATTTTATTAATATTCTGTTGGCTGTATTAATCTGGAGTCTGAGTAATGCTATATATGAGCTATATAGACGATACATTCGAGGTTCAGTTTTTGGTTTCCCATCTCGGATTTATAAATCCCAAAAATGACCTTAAATACAGAGGAGAAACCTCTGAACACATATCCAACTGCTGAACCATGCTTGACCCTCAACATTCTACTCACGTGCACAGTATTCTAAAAATACTGGTACTACATGTCATTATAAGAGATGTAAAGAGCCCATATGACGGCATGTCTGATCTTACCTCTGCTCTAATCTTTCATCATTTATTTATTTTCCTATACAGACTTCTGAGTTAATCCACAAGGACAGACCGAGAATATGGTAAATGGACTGCATTTACAGTATATAGCGCTTTTTACTACTCTTACGAGTACCAAAGCACTTTACAATCTATGCCTCATACTCACCCATTCACACACCATGCAAGGTGCCAACCTGCTCACTGGGAGCAATTTGGGGTTCAGTGTCTTGCTCCAGGGCTCGAACCTGCAACCCTCCGGTTGCCAAACGGTAGCACTACCTCCTGCACCACCATCGCCATGGCAAATGGTGGCTTGGTTGGGTCTAATTAATATATATTATGTAGATAAATTATTGTGGATGACTGTAATATGATTCAGCATTGTAAAGGCACTGTAAGTTACAATTGTGAATTTCGACTCATGAGAAAAAGGTGATAAAACGGCTGATTTCCTGTCAAAAGTATTTTGAAAGGTATCTATACACGCAAAGGGATAAAAAGACCAATTACTTTGAACAGCAATGGAACTGATTGCTTGCCTTTCATAGGAGAACAAAATAATGATGCTTTATTTGTCATTTGTACAAGCAGAAGTACGGGTGCGTAGGAATTCTTTGGCTTTTGCATATTCTATCCTGCTCTCCTATGAGAAGAATATCAGCAATTTATCCAGCACGTATGGGGCGGAGCTTGGGGCTAAGGGCCATTTTCATGGCTCAACAGGCTCCTAATCAGCAGAACTACAACTATATCACACTGCAACCTGTTATCGAAGGAATCCTTGACAAAATACAAAAAAAGAAAAAGATTCTTATATTTTCTTCCATCTATCCATCTGGAGATCAGACCAATAATAAAACCTTCATATTACCCATATGCAAATTTTGAAATTGCAATTTTTCTATTCATACATCGGATGATATGTATAATAGTGCATAATATGTGTACAGCAATGCATTGTGGGTTACAACAGTGGAATTTGGAAAAGCTGCTCTCACAAAGTAGTGACCAACCTATGGTTTTTGTAGCCTGTCAGTCATATACAAGAGCACTGATCCTGTAAAGTTTCACATTTTCAGGAAGCCTCTTATTTTAAATCCACAGCATGGGAATTTGGAACGAGTTGTGTGAAAGCCACAGCAGGATACTGAGGGTCACTTTCTATGCGGATGAATGGTGATTTGTGAAAATATGGTGGCTCGTAATTGCCGATAGAAAAGTAGAATGCCAAGGAATAACCGAAAATCCGCTGCATTGACGTTCCTTATTGTCAGGACAGTTGGTGTGTTGGTCAAGATTAAAGGCCTGTTTTTCACACCTCCACTTTAAATTCAGAAACATTACATAGAGGCCAAGTGACCAGATCCAAGCTTTTTCATTGCAAAACAGAAACACCAGTAAATCTATTTGTTGGAATCTGTCATATTTTCATTCTTCTGTCTACTCAAACACGCAAAGGATGGAAGGAAAGTATATAATAGTAGAGCACCAAAAATTATATGAAAACGATGAAATTATATATAAAAACAGATTTACGTATGGGGGAGGCTGTTATTCTGACAATGTTTATTGTTTGAATGATGAAGAGAATGATAATGAGGGGATAAATCTAATTACAAATGGAAAATAAAAATTGTTACAAAGAGTTAAATACTAAACAATAAGTAAAAAGAAAAGTCTAGGTTCATTCTGGGTGGGCAATGTGATCTCTGTCATTTAATCTCCATATAACTTCTTGTTGTTGTTGTGAATCATTTCTATGACTCTCCACCATGCTTTGTCAGGTATTGTCACTTGCCTATGCATGACTAAGTTGCTTTGTTGTAAAAATGTAAAAAATTCTGGTTCAGGGTTGATTGCAGATTTCCAGAAAACTTAATCTTCCATTACCTATCTGATTTGAGTAGTATATGTCTGTCTAAATTGTTCTGCACGTATATAATAAACAGAAAGTGTTTGTGAATGAGAGATCAGGTGTCTCTAAGTTATTGGAAAAATACTCTAGATTTCAAACAGAGATATAAATGTTGACAATGGCCATTTAGATCATAAGAAAAACCTTGTTTACACACAATTACCTAGAATGATGATTATTAATAAACCATGCTCAAAGGTACTTCTTTAGAGCAGAAATTTAAAGTCAACAATGTCAAAGCAATTCAAAGCATAGCCAGTGTTATTGTTTTATATTTAATATTTAATATCTAAATTCATTTTTAACACAAAATGCATATAAAGATCGAAAGGTATCATCAAAATACAAATATATTTTATTTATTTTTTTTGTAAAATCACTGGAATTGAATCTGCAAAAGGAAACACGGATGCCATGCAAAGTGGACTAAAATACCTACCATCTTCTTTGTATTAAAATCACAGCTGCCTTAATAAAAACAAAACAAAAAAACAGTAAACAAACTAAGCAATCCTCCTTGTTGGGTTTGCATTGAGTCAGTTCCCCCACAGCTCTCACAGACGGCCTCTCCCAGGTCTGATGCTGGGGTAATCAGAGCCCCATTAGATGTGCTGACATCAGATACCATGATAGAGGAATTGGTTTTTCTGTTTTTTTCCTCTCAGCCACGGGAAAGACGGCGCGATCCAGGCCCCATACAATCAGCACGCTATCAGGCGACATTAGTTGGAAGCTTGGGTTTCTGTTTTCCTCGTCCTTTTGTGGACGTTTCTTCTCAGGGGAGTCAGAGATAACCCTACCTGTCGCTTGCCTCGAGCTGAGATTAACCGATCGTAGCTTTACCATCAGCTCCGGTGTATTCGTGACCTTTTCACGTTGCATTGTGTGTACGGAGGGTAAGGGGAGCGACAATAAATCTTTAGTTTTAACACCGGCTGAAAAAAGCTCAGCTCTGGATGCTGAGGTACTGTTACCCTCCATGCACAAGAGGAACACATTTTGACGAATGTCACTTTGACATCTTATTGTTTTGCATGATGCCGCGAAACAGACTGCATGCAGTTCGTGTCACACAGTTTTATATCACTCAATTCTGCAGAAAATTGTTCTGTTTAAAAAAAGGGAATTTTCTTAACTTACTGAATTGAGTAATGTGTACAGTACAGAGTTTTACTTGAGGTAATTTCCCTTTTAGGATTTGATACTGTGTCCAGTTTTTTATCACTAAAATCAAGCTTACCCCCTACTCTAATGAATTTTCATAGACTGACTAATTATGGGATAACTGTAGTTAGATCAATAGGCTGCTAAACCAATATAATTACTTTCCCACAGTTAGGAATAAAGGCATGGTGCAGAACTAACACTTTATACTCATCTTAACAGCAGTTACTGTGTACGTGTGACCTCACTGTTTTAAAATTACATGGTGCCTGTTTCCAGTGTTCAGTCTACTATTCATGTTCATTTTCAGATGAATATTAGCAGAGGTGGAGATTTCAGGTCCAGAAGGTACAAATCCAGACCAATATTTTGTTTCAACTAACCAGTTGAGTATAAAGATTTACAGTCACAGAGTACTCAACTGGTTGGTTGAAACAAAATATTGGTCTGGATTGGTACACTCTGCACCTTAAATCTCCACCTCTGAATATTAGAAATTACTACATTGAATCACAAAAATGAAACTAAATGATCGCTGCTGAGTGAGTGACTCATTTTTTGGACGAAAACTGAGGAAAATTCAGAGTGGTTACATTACATTCATCTAAGCATGATTTGGCAGGTGTGAATGTAAAAAGCCCTCACTGGTGTTTACTCTCTTAGGGCGGTGGTAACAGGCTTGAAATCTATGAAAAGCTTGACCTTTTATTTACTGACTTTCGATACCAAGTCTTCAAAGAGGTGGATTCATATATTGTCAATATTAATACAATATAATGGTTAAGTTATAAAATGCAGTACTGTGCAAAAGTCTTAGGCAGTCAAAAGAAAAAGATTTTTAAATGATTTTCATGTTAGTGAAAAATCATATTATGTCTGTCATGGAGCGTTAGCTTAACCATTTCAAAACCTCCCCTAAGGTCACCTTAGTCCACAGCAGCGACCATGTACGTCTTTGCTTGACCCCTAGTATACCTTGCGTGGTTAATCAATAAGTCATTGACTTTTCAAAAATAATTTGTTGAATTAATTAATTAATTGAGCTGGTGGTGAGATTTAATGAACACATGGAATGCAGTGCCCCTGAGGAGAGGGTTGGGAACCAGCGCCAAGCAACGAGGTATCAGCAACTTTTTGGAGAACAGAAGGAATTTGTGCTAGTTTTTTATTGTGTTATTCTTAATTTTCACATGTTCTAATATTAAATTGTGCATGCATATGTTGTAATGTTAAAATGTCTAAGGAAATATATACTTTGTAAGCAGATATATAAAACTAGCATGAACAGTTAATGTCATTTTTTAATTTTTTTCTGTTTTTTTTTCCCCACTCACTCTTTTGCACCCCCAATCACATGGCGCCCTAGGTGATTACCTATGTCGGCAATCGGTGGGCTGGCCTCGTCCTGCATTGAACTCTCAATATCAAGAATTATCAAATCAAATTATCTGTTTCAAGTCAAAATGTGGTGTAGTTTTTTTTTTTTTTGAAACTTTAAAGTGTTTATTGTCTAAATATTACTAAATATAGTAATAACAATTTGAATTTAATAAGAAATTAATATGTAATATGTAATGCATTTACCACACAGACATATTTTCATAGCCAAAGAATTTGAAATTATGAAAGGGGATACAATTCATAGGACACTTTAAATCCTATTCTCTTGTAATGCAATCAAACTTTGTTCCTCATTGTACTGAGATAATAGTCATGCAGAGTCAAAACCATTGTTAATCTTGTGACCAAAATATATGCTTTGTGTTATCTTATGTGATTATACATAATCAGAGCTGACTTCTGACCACAATGGATTTGAAATGATTGTGTGTTTCTGACAGGATGGTCACTCTCAGAACTTCCATGTGAGGTATCTTTTTGTGGGGATGACAGGGGGAGCGAGCAAGTCATTAAGTGGAAAAGCATGTAGAAGAAAATTCCATTTCTGATCAAAAAAAAATAAAAGTAGGCCCATTTGGTGAGCAGGCAGGTGTGGAAACAAGAGATTTTTCCAAGAGATTTTGAACAATACTTTCCAGTAAATTAGACCATCCATAATGCCTTGAAATAAACTGGGAAAGTTCTTCAGTAGCGGATCCTGTTGAAGATTTTGAACATAATTAACCACTTCAGGATAATTACCCAACCAACCAGATGAAACTAAAAGTGTTTCATATGTCCACATTGGAACTGCAATGTTTGGCCAAATAAATACAGGGTATCTCGTTTCCTGAGCCCCACTAATTAAACCAGAGCCTGTTTTAGTACTGTGTGGCTTTAACCAAAGGAGCACGTATGCATCTGACTTAAATTTGAACACAAAAGAGAATAAGATGGTTAACATACACTCCGTCCATCCATCTACTGACCGCTCATCCTGCCTCAGGTGACAGAGACCCTGGAGCCTAACCCAGACTGAACGGTATGTCAGTCCTTTGCAAGACAAACACAGTCAATCATACTCTAGTGGCGATTTAAAGACACCAGCTAGTCTAACTGCATGTCTCTGGACTGTGGGAGGAAGCCAGTGTGCCCAGAGAAAGCCCACTCGACATGGAGAGAATAAGCAGACACTCACACAGCTACGGCCTGGATTTCAGCCCCCAGTCCTGGTGGCGTGAGGCCACCATCTTAACATGTGTCAGTGACAAATGCAGATTTGGGACACCCCAAATCTGCAGTTTCAGTTATCCACAGTTTACCACGGTCTGAAAAAAATGGGAAATTCCATAAATAAATAGTTCATAAGTTTCAAACTGTGCGCCAAGTGAGTACAGGCTGTAACATGATAAAATCTCCCAGCCCAGTTGCACCCAGTACTTGATTCATCTCCCATTGTCCCCATAGCCACGCTTCCCAGTAGGAATGTCAACCAGTCTGCCTCTTGCCTTCTCGCTAATCACATTCTTTGTTGTGTTATCAGTGTCTGTTATAAAAAAACTGTATTAAAAGCATGATTTTCATTTCTCTATCATCTCTTGAGAATCAGAATCTTTTTCATTAGAGAGTACAGTATTATATAATAATGTACAATGTACTGAATTTATCAATTGAATTTTGCCACATTTACATACACAAGATTCACAGTATATATGGGGTCCACAGATGTTTTACTGTTATCTGCGGTTTCAGCCATCCTCGATCTAGAATGTATCACCTGTGGATACAGAAGGATTACAATATCAATTATCTGTAATGTACACAAGTATTATGAAAGAGAATTGTTTTCTCACAACCGGTTAAATGATTGTTTTTTTTTTTTTTTTTGCTTTTTATTTTTGAAACTTTTGTTTTCCTGGAATAATTTTTACACAAAGTCTGTCTCTTATAGGCTTACATGATTTCATGAATACATTACACATTTGCAGGTAGGCAACGCTGTGCAACTTGTGCCAATGTTTATGAGTGATTGAACATCAATGATCAATGACAGTCAAGGTTTAGGAACTTAAAGTGAGATATAACATTTTGTACAGCAAGAAGACCTTGCCTGAGGTCATGGTCAGAAGAATAGGTCCATGCAACAGGTCCATTGTTCTCCAAAGTTTCCATCTTTATATGTCAGAGGATGAAATATCAGGCATTAATGATACAGTTTCAATTGTTTCGTGGGAGCTTTGTATTGGAGGTTTGGGTCCTGCACATTTCAGAAATCTGAGAGACAGGAGTATTCAGGCCAAAATTTCAGCGTCGGTACTGTGCTTTAGTGACCTGGGGGCTGAGGTCTCATTCTCTGTGGTTGTAGTTCCAGTGAAGGGTTCAGTTGTCAGAAAATTACATTTTGCTCCTGTCCAGATCTTTTCAAGTTTCAATATCCTGAATGGTAATTTCGAGTCCTTTCAGTTATTATTAAAGCAATTAGATAGATTAGCAGCTATTCCGAAAACAGCCAGTAACAGACCATAATATAATGATATTCGTTACATAATTAATTTACTCTTTATGTATACAGGACACTACACATGTAAATATAATACAAACAAATACCAATAATAATAAATAATAACAAACAATGTATAATATTGGCCTGTTTAGGTCAAAGCGATGGTGCCCAGCTCTGATAAAAAAAATAATACTTCAATATGAGAACATTGCAAAGAAAAGCGTGGTTGAAATAGTATTATTTCCATGTGATGCTTGCTGGTGTCATGTGGTTCCCCAGAACGCAAGCAGTGCACAGCAGAAACCCACAACTGGGGCAAGTTCAACATCCCCAAACATCCCCAAAATCCCCAAACATCCCCAAAATCCCCAAATCAGCAGCGAAGACATTTCCTTAGGTACAAAAACAGAGCACTGTTTGTTTGTTATTCACCATCTGCATACTCATACATGGTAATGCACATTCAAAGGTGTAACAGTGTAATAATTCTGAATAATAAAAAAAACTAAAAGATTATTTGATCCATATTTGTAAATAGCTTGCAGCAGATTTAGACTGATCATATGCAAAACAATATTTAGTAATGCCATGAAACTGTGCCTATCAAATTTATGCTATTAATGCTCAATATTTGTTTCAAGGAATTGTGTTTGTTCAATTCATATGTTAACAATCTAGATTCCTGTATACCTGTATGTTTTCGAGGCAAAACCACAAAAAACATTGGTAAGATACTGTCAAATGAATGAAATTTATCAAGGCTGGCGAGGACTGCTAGGGGTAGAATGGCCATGATATTAATGTTTTCAGGCAGCAAGAGTTTTTCTCAAATGTCAATGAAAAATATAAAATGGTAAAGAAAAATAGTCATCTACTGTAATTGTTCAGGGAAAAATGAGAACAAAATGTTTATCGGCCACAGGCATCACAGCATCAATGCTATTCTTATGTAAAAAATAGCATTAAATTATCACAACTTTACAGTTATTTAATATGTTACTGTAATCACATAAGTTAATATCTGTTCATTTTCATGTATTATTTTTGTTATTTTGTTAATCATTTGCCAAGTTTTCCTCCTTCTTTATATCATTGTAACTTAACAAGCCCTGGGTAGCATTTCAGTACTTTCAGTCTACTTTTCAGTTAGAGTAGAAAATAAACTCAACACTTCATCTCACTAAATGTATTATAAAAACAATAAACAGCTCCCACCAACCTCAAAACCATTGAAAGCATTAAATGTGAGTTCATAAAAACAAGCTGTTTATTTAATTTTACCAACAGTTAATTCTCTGACCTTTACAGCGTGATTACTGTTATTGTTGATTATTATTTATTTATTTGGAATTTACTTTCTTGAGGAGAATTCATTAAAACCATGAAAGGGCAGAAAGGAAAGTGATGAAAACAGGCAGGCATTAAGAACAAATTCAATAGCATTTGTGTTTAATATGGATCCCTTTCCAATATATTTACATATAATAATACATTACTTAATAATAATAATCATAATCATAATAATTATTATTATTATTACTCTGATTATTATTAAACAGTAATATTAAAGTAACTGCATATGGTAGTGTACCATAACTTGAGTCGACGGACCACTGAAGCTGCACAATGTGTGTTCGTTATGACAAACCATCATATTTAACTTGAATTTTTAATTGAATAGGCTTTATGGCAGTCCATTTGGAAGCAGGAGCTGTCCGTAAGTTGGACGTTCTTAACCTTTGGACAGCCTGTATATCCATAATCAGGACCAAAGATGCTATATGACTAAAGTTGATGTAAGTGTGAATTAGAGGAACGGTACTTTTAATTTCCTGGTGGACCAGCACAGACCTTTACCTCACACAGAATTAATTTAAGCGGGACAGGACCAAATTTCAAATCATGGTCGAAATAAAATGACTTGATTGAAAGAATTCAACTGTACATTAATATATTTTATGGTTAATGAACTCAATAAGTCCATATAAATTATGAAGACATCAGGCCCCAAAAAAAGGTAAAAATGCGCTGTAGAAAATGTAACTCACAATATCTCAAAAGAAGGGGCACATCTGGCCTTTTGTATGTGGCAACAAGTTTCATAAGAGGTCTTTTACCTGTTTTATGTGGGATCTTCCAGGAGGTCCTTGGCCACACCTTTTGCCCCTGGGTCACCTCAGGGCCACCTTTCATGGAGGGATAAAATCTTTAGACACATCCTTCTCTTTTGAGTGTTTTCTTTTTGTTTAAATGAAAGCTAGAGGAAATTCGGCTATGGGATACATTGAATAGGTGCAGTATCTCAAAGTCTGGCTGTTTAGGTATACGCTGTATCGCCTTCTCTCTGTCTCCTGTATTGTAGGCTTTATTTTGACAGCCCCCCGTCCCCCAGCTGCTATTTTTAGGATAAAAAATTATTTGTCTCCTTCAAAGAAAAAAAATGCACATCTACAACACAGAAATCCACTCATACATTGACCAGTTCTTTTGCGATACATGCAAAAGTGGTCATGATAACAACAACTTAGTGCATAGTTGAACTTCAGTGAAATGATAAAATAACTTCATCAATCAAATATTATGTGTGGATATTAATATCAAATATAAAAATCTATTCATCTTCTACCCTCTTATCCTTTTCACAGTTTCAGGAAATAATGATATATTTTATTATTTTGCTGTTCTCTCAACATTGTAGCAGTCTATTAAAAACTTACATAAGATTGAAAACCAGATAGGGCAGAAGATCAGATTTCTTACATAACAGTACTGAAATATGACCTTTGCATTTCAATAAGTGCGCACATCCCTTCTTGTATTACACGGTGAATAGCTGGTAAAAATGGCGCTTTATTATTCAAATTATTGGTTATTAAAATTATCTAAGCATGAAGCCTTCTTTGGTTTGTTTGGCTGTCATGTCTTTTGGTGATATTGTAGTCAAATTTGGAAATAACATTTATTTACAAGTGCCTTATGAGTAACAATAAATATTATGGTGGCCTTACATTAGATTTTTTAGTGTGATGCTTACAGTTGCAAAAAAACTGAATCCATGAATGCAAATACATTTATATATATATATATACACACACACACACATACACACACACACAGTGGTACCTCGGTTCTCGAACTCACTAGAACTCGAATTTCTTGAAAGTCGAACAAACCAGTTTGACCTAGAACTCGATCTAAATATCAGAAGTCGAACAGTGAACCCTGACCTAATAAATTGTATGCGCCAGGAAATGAGTCACACAGCTGGATTAAAAGTTTTTATTGTCATATACAGACTACAATGCAATTTTTACTTGAATGCCTTCTTCACAGACTGGACGACTAACCAAATAAAGCAGCGCAACATTACAGTAACTAACAATAAATAAACCACTAACCTACGTGTACTATTAGAGGATTTATGTCATTTATTTAAACTTTATTTCACCAGGTAAATTAACTGAAAACCAGTTCTCACTGCTTTACCTGATATTCGGGAGAAATAGCAGATATTTTTTTTTTTTTTTTTGAAATAGCAGATTAAGCATCGGAACTGCCTGGGATACAAACGTCATGCGTGTGACTAAACTCTTCAGCCAATAAGGGCAAAGGTGTGTCGTCACGGAGGCGGTTCCAGTTTGTGCAGCCGGGTGAGAGGTCGCAATGCATCTAACCATAATGCATTGCGTCAGGATCAGAATGCGTTGCTTTAAGCCAGCGCTGTAAGTAAGTCGAACACACAAAATGACCGGACTGGGGAAACACTGAAACGCGGACTTAATACAGAGGACTAATGACAACAACCAGAAACAGCTGATCACATGGGGATCCCACACGAGGTTAACGAGGGGCAGTGGCACCCGGAAGGAGCGGACGATCGGGGCAGGACAGCGGTAATGTTGGGATAAGATCTTTATCGTTTTGGAAGCCATTAAGAAAAAAAATGCTCTTCTTGTTTTATCCTGTTCATTTTGTGTTTAAATGCTAAAAAAAAAAACATATTTAGGTGTAATTTTGGGGGGCCGGGAACCAATTAATTGGAACTCGAACTTTTTAGGATTCGATCCGGAGTCCGGAACGGATTAAGTTCGAGAACGGAGAACGAGAACCGAGGTACCACTGTGTGTGTGTGTGTGTGTATATACATACATACATACATACATACATATATATATATACATATATATATATATATATATATATATATATATATATATATATATATATATATATATATATATATAATATATATATAATATATATATAATATATATATAATATATATATATATATATATATATATTATATATATATATTTTATATATATATATATATATATATATATATATATATATATATATATATAATATATATATATAATATATATATATAGAGTATAGTATAGAATAAGGTACAGTGTTTCACCTGTCTTGATATCTGAAGTATTATTTAGGAACAATGAACAATGATCCTGCCCTGAGTAGAACCCAGGTTCCTTAGCAGCCTCCTTTGAGGGCCCTGTGGGATTTTCCATCATATGCTCTGGACCTCCCGCTTGCTGTAAGGCTGAGCCTTTAGATTCACCAGAGAACACTTGCTGTCTAGTGAACTGATTCTCTCTCTCCATTCCTCGTTATATTAAAGTTGTTCAGTCACATTCTATGTCTCCTGGTTCTACTTCGGAACCTAAAACAACCATTGTTTGCATATATCCATCACCAGCACAAAAATAGCTGTGGAGCCCCAGCACTTGTTGCTGATTTACTCATCCACAATTGGATCACATAACTATGGTCTGTGGGAGATTTTATTTTCCAGTAACCAGAAAAAGATAGTCCATCAAATGTCCACAAGTTGTCACGGGAACATTCCTGTGGAACAGTACCCTTGCTTTATCAGTCGGTTTTATTTGTAAGACCATGAAACATGGGCCGAGGTATATAATGCACCTAGCGACATAAAGAGCACACTTTATCTTGGGTGAAGATAAAACCACAGTGGTAGTTAGGCACGAATTGTTTTGGCTGGTGGTTTGTTGTGATAAAATCTGACGTTGCACTGAAATCCCATAGGAAGGTCCCTGGGCAAAATCTCTTTGAGGAACATTGCAGTGAAAAGGTACAACTCATGAGCCAATTTCAGGACGTGCTCTCTGATAAATGAGATATTCAACCATCCACCCATCTTCCCGGTCACGGTCCCTGAGGGGCCTGGAAGCTATATATCCCAGGCAGCACATAGTACTAGGCAGCACTATACCTTGGACTGGACTCCAGTCCACCACAGGCAACATACATGCATGCATGATCATACTCTACAAACAATTTAGAGCAGGGGTGGGGAACCTGCTCCATGGAGGGTCGGTGTGGGTGTGGGTTTTTGTGATTGCCTCTCCATCAGCCAATAATAAAACAATGGTTCTCAACTCCAATCCTGGAGACCCACTGTTATTGGCTGATTGAGAGGTCATCCCAAAAACCTGCACCCACACCGGCCTTCCATGGAACAGGTTCCCCAGCCCTGATTTACAGACACCACATTGCCTAACTGCATGCCTTTAGACTATAGCAGAAATGGGTAGAATATGCAAAGTCTACACAGACAGACCAGAGCTAGAATTCAAATCCTCACTGAACCACCAGCCAATCAGATATCTTCTTATCATCAGCATAATTTAGAGCATTTTAGATAGAAGGTCAAGGCCCATAAGGACTAAACTACGCAGATCAGTAGCAAGAAAAAGGTGCTACAGTTATTTACCTGCAAAAATATAAGAAATCAAGGACTGTAGAATGTGGTCAGAACTGAGAAACCAATTACAAAAACATAGACATTCGCTGTACAATTTAGTTACCCAGCTAAGTCTAAAAGCCTGTTTTGGAACCCACACGAATCCCACAATCTCTAAGGCAGACAATGGTTCAGGTTGTGGTGCATTGCAAGGACCCCAGGCTCCATACACAGGAAGCCTGAGTGGTTGTAGCACGAGGCCACATTAACACCCAAACAAGCAGTCTGTCTGCCACTTTTCCCATTCCACCAGTTGCTCAACTCATGTGGGTGGCTGGCAATCTCCAGAGACTGAAAGAATGACTTTGTGGAACAAAGAAGAATTAAAGCAGAGTTACACAACAAAAAAGCCAATTAACCACATGCATTGATGGTCATAAAATATCGTCTAGACATTCTGTCTTAATGGAAAATGTATTTTACGTGAGGATAACAGTAAAATAGTAACGCTGTCTGCCAGCATCGGGTTAAAGTCTTCTGTTTTATGAAACACATAATAGCATTTACAGCCATTAGCTTGCAAGGAAATGCTTCTACGTATGTTACCATTACTGACGCTTAGCATACAAGATAAATGACACAGTTTGCATGTATTTGTTAATGGTTTGATTATTGTTAAACCATTATGTTAAGCTAATAAAAAACTTCACACAAAAGAGTTGTTGTACAGCGTCAATCAGCTTCTCAAAATGTGTCTATGAATTTTGACCAGACTCAACAAAGCTGTTCCATGTCTCTGTAAATGCTGAATCACGATATACATGAAATAGTCAGTTTAAAATACAATACAAAGTATCTTGGGGAAATGTATTGAAAATGGAATCACTGAAAAATGCACTGAAAAAATATACAACTAAACAATAATTATGCTAATTCTGGATAAGGACAAGGTACTTTCTGATACCATGGATGTTCCTCTCACATTTACAGCCTAAAATTGAGGGGTCCAGACATAAATAATCTCACTAGCATATAAATTACCTCACCAAACCACTGACTGTACAGGTGACATTCAGAAGTATTGCTGAGTATTCAGGATACTTTCTGAGAGATACTGTCTTATGCCTGGGAACAATCATCAGATTAAATGATAGCTGATCAGCATGAATACAATGACTTTACCGAGTATGGATTTCTGAACATGTTTTTGGTTGGGATGGCATATAGAATCACATGACATGAAAACTGTTCAGTGAATGGTGGATTCACAAGGGACACCCTTGTCAGGGGTGTCTGGAAGAGAATAGTGACAAGACTAGCAATACGAAACAATATACTGTAAAACAATATAATAGCACTGAAATGTGAAATGAGAGCAGGTGAATTATCACCAATAATTATAACCACCAAATCACCCCGACCAAGACAGATGGCAGTCTCATCTTCTCTCAACCCACAGTGTACTAATTATATTTTGTCACAGAAGGTTCATGTTTGTTAATTACAGTATAATTTAACCATACATATCTTTGCCCATCTCTGACCACGAGACCATAATATGTAGACTCTTGTAGCCAGTTCCAAGCTCTTTTACACAATATTAATATCAACAGGACATTCACTAGGAAAAAATCAATGGAAAATGGACAAATGGAAGGTTGGAGCGTTAATATATATATATATAAAAAGACCTCAATGTGGAAGATGCCACAGTGACCTACAGTACAGCAAACGACACAAATAAACAGAATCCATTTTAGAAATAAACAAAAGTGTGATGTGCTTTCCATTACGTTTATTTTTAGTACTGCTGTTGAAACCAACACTGGAAACAGCCTTTCAATGTATAATAGCTGAGTATCATAATTACAGGAGCTTCCATGCCCCCAAAGATAATCAAACTTAAGAGGTTCATTGTAATCGAGGCTACAATTTTTGAGTGGTTATAGTATAATGTAAAACCATGGGTTCAACTTTGAAATGAGCATTTTACATAGAGCCTAGACCACAGTTATATACTTAGAAGTATATTTTAGTATGAAATACTAACTATTATATGAAGCTTTAAGTGAATATAATTTTGTATACATTTGATTGCTTTCAGAACAGGTTCTTGCTCAGAATGAAAACACATATACTTGATACAAGATATATTTTTGGCCGATGAAATAATCACCACAAGTTCATGGGCATTTTCCCTTCGGAAATAAATTCGTCCTTATTTCAAGTCAATCCAGGGAAGCAAAGTACAAATATTTCACTTAGAGATGAAACCGTGACTTCCCAAAAACAGCTCCGATCGGCAGTGGTTAAGGCACAGCTAAGATTTTAAACAGTGAACTAAGCAAACCGACGATATAAATAGGAGCCCTTTAAGAATTCTGGGTGGTCTTGTAATTGCTACCATTAACCAGTCTAGGTCACTTGCTGATCATAGAACAGTTACTAAGTATTATTTCCGTCACACGGTAAGGTCTTCGTTTATCGACAACCTACTTCCACCAATATGATTATGACAATGACGATTCTTATTTTTACTATTATTGTTGCTGTTAGTATCATTTTTATTAGCAGCAGCTGTACATTTTACTATTAACAGCAGTTTTACATTTTTAAAAAAGTGTACAAGAATGTCGTAGCACTTAATGCCGTTATTTCTTTAAAAAAACTAACACTGACGCCCCGTGTAATCCAGACATACGTCCGCGTCCTTTGAAAATATACAGGCAGAGCTGAAAGTTATGTGGCCTTCCAAAGTCCCTGTGCCATCCTCATGTGGGACAGGGCAGAAAATATCAACCCCAAGACAACTGTATAATTTGCAATGAAAAAGGGGGGAGGGGGCTGCTCTATTACAGATGCAGGGGCTGTGAAAAGACGCTGAGTACAAAGATTTCAGTTTGTTTAAACTGCGAGCCGTGTTGAGATGTATTAATTTTGGTTTGTGGGCTGTTTGACATTTTCGAGCAGGGTGAGCTTTAAAAAGCAGAGAGATGGGTGTAAAAAGAATATTGTCTCATGAAACGTTTAATGTCTTGGATTTGGACTTCAGCTAACATGAATGGTCAGTGTAAATAAACGCATTTAACTCTTTTCTTGTTTATACACCAAGTACTACATGTCTTCATCACGCACACTGTAAAATACACTGGGTAAGACCCAAGTTAGCCTCCTAGCTAGCTACAGTAGCACTGGGTAAGACCCAAGTTAGCCTCCTAGCTAGCTACAGTAGCACTGGGTAAGACCCAAGTTAACCTCGACAAGAACTTTCTGAAGAGTCGCGACAGTGATGCTGTTCCCACAGATTTCCTTTTGAAAAGTTTGTCAACATTGAAAACACCTCCTGAAGCACTGGTCAGGTGTCTGATACAATTCAAGAAGCAGAAATAAACTTTGGCCTTTTTGAGGCAAAAATAAAACAAGAACATAAACCCTGACAGCTAAATCAAAACTAAAACTGCATGAAATGATATTTTATTTGCACAAGTACATTGGAATGCTGCAGTCTTCACATACCCCACCTTTAGAGTATGTTCCGGAAGTTAAGGGCGTAATGATGATGTGACTTCTCTGCCGACCTCAGGATTCAAACCAGCAACCTTCCAGATGCTAACCAGTTGAGCCACACACTACCTGAGAGCACAGTTCTTAGGTCTCACACCAATCAAATTGGCAGTCTTTTACCTCACCATTCATCATCATTGTTGGGGGTAGTTTGAATCAGTTTGTTACTGAAGGCCTGTGCTCACGACCTGTTTTTGAATATTCTCATTTTTTTCCACATATGAAAAGTTGCCTGTAAAGTTACGGAAACAATATTTCTTTTGTAAGAAATATGAAAAGACAAGTGGAAAGCTGAGTTCCACTTGAAAGTAAGAGTTCATGGGAAAATGCTATTCATTATCCCGACTATGTTACTGGAATTTTTACCAAAAGTTCTAGTTTCTATAAAAAGCAACTAAACACTTTTCAATTATATGGGTTATGGGGTGTAAAGGGGATAATCATAAAACCAAAGAGTTCATTTGTCCTAAATTTAATGCATTTTTGAATAAGGGTTTTTGCAGTCATTCTGGCCAGGATTTTAAAGGACGGCTCACAAAAAAAGTGAGATATGTAATTCTGCACACCTTTTGTTCAGGATATAACACCGAAGAATGGGAAACTTGTGTTTTGTAAAGCATGTAATAAACTGTAAGGAGTCCTATGTGCTTGTTTTATAATATCCTCATATTATTTATATCCTTTTATATTTTAGATATGCTACAACTAGTACTACAAATGTTAGATTTAATTTCATTGTTTGGAAATATACCTCTTCCTGCCTGCACCCGTTGTTCCTGGGATAGGCTATGATCCCCCCCCGCGACCCTGGTTGGGGTTAAGTGACTACGGTGATGGATGGATGGATGGATGGATGGAAATATACCTCTGCTTCACTGATTTATTTGTGTCATTTGCTCCAGCTCCCATTCCTGGTTCTTGTCCTACTATTAACAGAGTCTTTCTGTATAAAAAAAATCGCCCTGCAGGTTATGTTCAGTCTTAACCATATTTAGCATAAATTTTGTGCATAGTTTTTAAGTACTGTGAATGGATTTCCATCCTTGCCACAGCTGCAAAATCATTATCCAAAACAGTGGCTTACTATGGTCTGCAAGTTGAGTGAGTAATAAACTCATAAGTTCTACTCCATGCGCATGTGCAGTTTTAACATTTTGGAAAGGTATCCTAGGTCTGTGCACTTCTATGGGATGGGAGAAGTCTTCAAACTGCTTATCTTGGCCAACGTTCGCTATACTGCCCTACAGAATCAAACCGTAGTAACTATGCTGACACTAAAACTGAGGAAAGGGGCTTCAAAGTGTTTTTTGACGGTCCCCCCATTTGTGTAACAGGTAGCGTTTTCTTCAAAACTGAGCACAGGTGAACTAAGATATTTTGTCCCAAGATAAAGCAGAGCCTAATTTCAGTCATAACTCAATCTTGATTAAATATGTAGTTATGGTGTTTAGCCTGTATATGGCAGCATATTAATTAGTGAAACTTACATTTGTGTTACAATTTGTCTTATTTTTGAGATGCTCTGTGTGATGGCTTCTGACCAGGGTTGCGTGTTTGAGTCCAGCCACACTGTTTGTTTGGAGTTCCTATGTGCGTGTGTGGATTCTTCCTCGGTCTGCATGAGTTTCCTCTTGGCCAGCTGATCTTCCTCCCACAATCCAAAAGCATGCCTGATGAACTGGTAACCTTACATTGCCCATGCTGTGTGACTGGCCAGAGCGCGTACACTTGGATGGGTTCAGTAACTCCTGACTCCTAGTGTCGGGGAAAAAAATAAACAGTTTATATGCGGTAAGTTTCTAAACGATCTGACTGAAAAAAATGGATCACAGTAAAACATGCCTTTTGAATGATCTAATCAAGTCATCAAATGGATCTAGGGAAGCTATATAGTATATTGGAAATTTTAAGAAATTGGTCCATGCTTTTATGAAACGTAGTTTATTATTTTTTGGTCCCTCTTTTGACAGTTATGCGGAATGTTTATATGAATACATGTAATATGCACATTACACATAAGTATTAAAGGAAGTTTCGTAATGATGGCAGATTCACTACATCATCGGTTACTGTGTCAGTGAAGCATGCTGTCATCACCGCGCTTCTCAGCCTGGTGTTAACTACAAATTTGATAGATTTATAACAGCTGTGAGTGTAAAGCATTTTCGGGGGCATTATTACACCAGGGAAGATAAATTTTTTCCAGACATAGTTCAAATGTCATTCAAGTAGGACATTCAGTACATCTCAAGATTACATTCACATATAAATATTCCATGCCTCCATCCATCCATCCATCCATCCATCTTCTGCAGCTTACCAAGGGCCAGGTTTCAAATTAATTCATATTAAAATTCTGATTAAATTTAAAGTAAAATTAATTATGTGTTTGTTTCTTCCTAAAAACATACACTTAAAAAAAATAACTAAAAAAGTAACCAGAGAACAGGAATCTATCGATGCATCAAAAGCATATTAAATATCATGGTAACCTGTTGTGTGTCATTCATCTACAAAAGGCGCTAAATACTGTAAGGCTGACATGAGACTGATCTTCACCACTGATCTTCTGAATTCACTTGTGCTTTGAAACGTTTCTGTTTTCAGCTTTAAGTGGTTACATCATTTCAAAAGAGGTTGCATGATATTAGGTCAACAGTATATTTTTCTATTCTTTACTACCTTTACAGATGACGTTAAAATACTGATATTCATCGTATCATCTTTAAGACAGGCTGTCTGTCGTTTATTAGTCACGATGATCTGACTATAAGCATGAAAAGGCAGCAATAATGCTTTCTATGGCATTAGAATGGGGGGAATTAGAATGGGGGAACGAACCGGAAACCCCAAATATTTTACACCCTGTCATTCTTGAACATTCGCACTGAGAGTGGATTCAGCACATGTTCAGTAGCAATTCATGTGCATGTGAGCTGAGAAAGGTGGGAAATTTGCGCCTCTCTCTTTCAGTTCAGGTGAAAAAAATCATGTCCGTGTCAGGCTGATCCCAAGACTTGTGGAGATTAATGCTTAATTGCAGTGGAAAAACTGCCATGTACACCCACAGCAGTGACATCATAAATGTCTCCACTGGGTAGAAGTCAATTAAGAAAATAAAGGAGTGTACTATTGCTCTTGGAGTCATCCCAAGGTTGCAATTGGTCCTGGCTTATGTTTGCACAGGCGGTGAAAGCTTGTGGGTCTGCGGGGGCAATGGTGAAAGACAACACCTGACTACTCAGAGATCATGTTCCCGAAATTTCACACAATTGCACAGTGCAATACATCCATACAGTAGGATTATACTGCATTAGCAGTTTGCCTAAGCAAAACACAAGGAATAGGAAAAGTTGAGAATATTATTCTTCCCCGTATCAAAATGCACAAAATGATTAGTGAAAAGCAGCCGCAGATTAACTGTCCTGCTTCACCTAGACTGTAGCACTTCTATAGCAACAAGAACAACAACACTGGCTCCCTGCCAGGGAGTTCCTCTGGAATGCAGGCACTAGTTGACACGAATGTTTGTAGTTTCTGGTATGAGGTTGTCATGGTGATCGGAGGCCTACTGAAGGAAACCCCTCATCTGCTGACGTGACAGGACTTGCTGACGTTTGTCATCAGAGTGCAAAGGTTTATCCACACCTACCGGATAGCATCGGATTGGGACACGAGTGTTACCTTGATACTCACGTGTATGGCCGGAAGAACCATGTATGGTGTGCACTGTATGGCAATGAGGAAGCCCCATAATCCAGTGTGTCACGTACAAATAAATGCTGTGCTTTTTACAACAAGGACACGTAAAAAGTGAAGGCGGGACAAGGGCGTGGTGGAGTTAAATCCTCCAACAGGATGGTAGAGTACGATGACAAATCCTTCATTGCTTTCTCCTGCCACTGCCCATTAATACGGAGTTCGCAAGGTAATTTTATACAAGCCCTTTGACAGTGTTCCAGATGCATATTAAATGCGTCAACAGGAATTTTTAACGTCAATACATACCAACGTAAAAAAGTTCGTCTAAGTCATATTAGTGCTACTACTGTCTCTGCTGCAAAGCTCAGACCTCAGCATTTTTTTTGGCATCATACCTGGTTAGTCTGGTTGATTGAGGTGGCTCCCTCCCCCCCTCCCTCCAAAGCCGCAGTGCCTCACCTTCCACTTTGTATGTACCTTTAAATACTCAACCGTTCACCTCGCTTTCCTTTTCCCATTTTTAAAATATTATGCAGTTTCTAAATATGTATTTTTTGTATATATTTTTTTCATTTACTTTTTATTCTTCATTCTTTTGTTCTAAAACATGTACAACAAAATAAGAATTATATACAATATTTACATATTTGGAGACTGAGTAAATGAATCAAATAAGACTTGTGTTCTTCCCTGGATTACCAGGCCCTCACTGCGCACCAAAAGTTCTTATCCTTCTTAAAAATAGTCTCAGCTGTAAGAAATATCTTAGTCATCTGTTTTTTCAGTTCCAGTTGAACAACACAGAAACCAACACAATTCCTGTCTTTTTTGTTCAGACTTTTATCAGAAATACCATTGTTCCAAGGGTATGGGAAAGATGGGCCACTTCAATCTTCTGACCCCAAGCACGACTCTCACAGGACAGCGAGAGCTTCATCTTGTCTTCTATGTCTGCAGACTCTTCACCTTTACAGGGCATGTTCCCCTGTTGTCAATGATTCTTCCAAGTTCCAAGTACCTGGTCAATATTGGTTGAAAGCAACATTTCAACAAAGTCAGTGTCACTATACAGGTTAATCTTTTATTATTCATTGAGTAAGAAAGACTGTTGACTTAATCTTCGGATAAAAATGACAACCAAATTAACATATAAATTAATGTGAATGTAATTTGATTTGTCAACAAATGACTAGGGCAATTTTCAATCACTAAGCACTTTTAATTATTTTCTAGCTCCCAGGAAGGAAAATTAATTAACTTTTTATATGTAGCAAATCACCAGTGTTTCATCACCTAAACAGGAATATCTTCATATATAAATATTGCTTTTTTTGTTTTCTCCACTTACTTACTTCATTTAAGTTTATTCATTTCCATCTTTTACAGATGAAGAATTTTAAAAATGAGAAAAAAGGAAACAACATAACAATAAAAAAATTGAAAAGAAACAAAGAAAAAACAATGTTACACACTAGATTAAATAAATGATTTTTAAAGTGAAGAATGAAGCTAAAGCTCTCAAGTAATCTGAGAGTTAATATTGCAGTTTGTCCCATCAAAACATCATAGATGTCAACCAGGTTACAAGACTAAAAGCTTCTGTCCAATCATCTTTATGATCAGCATGGGACTTATCCAGTCATCAGATCACTAAGGTAAAGAGGTGGCAAAGTAAGGAGCATGCACTAATTACACCATGAAAACATTTAAAAACTAAGCTGAGCTGAATCTGTTTAGCCTTCAGCAAAGGAGACTAAGGGGGGGCATGATCCAGGTATATAAGGTTCTAACAGGTCTGGATGTTGTTCAGCCAAACGGCTATTTCAATATTAGTTTAAATATTAGAACTCGTGGCCATAGGTGGAAATTTGCGGGAGAACGTTTTAAAATGAATTTAAGAAAGCACTTCTTTGCACAGCGTGTAGTTAGAGTATGGAATAGTCTTCCTGCTAGTGTAGTGGAAGCTAAAACCCTGGGTTCCTTTAAATCAGAACTAGATAAGAGTTTAACAACTCTGAGCTATTAGTTAAGTTCTCCCCAAATGAGCTTGATGGGCCGAATGGCCTCCTCTCGTTTGTAAATTTCTTATGTTCTTAAGGGGATCTTAAAATCAGTTGTGGATGAGATATGTGTTAAAATTCTAGCATGGGCTTGTTGGACACACTGCAGATTTATGATAGCATTCTCGGTAGGCTGCATTACAATAGCCTATTCTGCTTGAGACAAAGGTGTGTGTGTAAGCTTTTCATAGTCTGTTACAGACAGCTTGCAGCATAACGATATTGTGGCAATGATAGCAGACTTATAGCCCCTGCTAATGAAATCTTAAAGTGGGGATCGCTATCAAAAATGACTCACCTGATTCTTAGCCTTCTAAGAAATGGTGTCAAAATAACCGTGTACTCCACTTCTCATCACCTTACTCCTGATAAAAAAAAGCCTCTGGCCTTTCTTTGTTTTGCCTTTGGATGTTATGAGAGATCCACCAGTTGATCCCATCTATGCAATCAAGCAAGGAGCCAATGGATAAAGCTGGGCGTCATCAGAATATTGATGAAAATGCATAGAGAAAAAGAACAGCAGTGGACCTAGAACTGACCCTTGTGGGACACCGTAAGATAAGGAATGACTCATGAAGGTATGAGAGCCTAGTGCAACATAGTATTCACAACCAGCTAGATAAAGTCTAAGTCAATGTTAAACCAAGCAAGCAGGACATGAGGGGAGCAGAAGACACGCTAGACAGAACAGCAGCCCGTTAGAGAGCATGTTCACACACACGAATGGCAGTCTAGATACCCTCATTTACCCAACTGCATAGTTTTGTAGCTGGTAACCACTGAAGTACACAGAGGACACCTACACAAATAAAGGAAGGACATGCAAATTCCACATAGAGCCGGGGGCCAGAATCAAATACATAATGCTAGTGTGAGAGAACAGTGCCTACTGTAACACACTGTCACTCCAGATCAAACCCATAGCGTGTGCATGTGTTACACTGATTGCATTATGCACTCTATTCTTACTGGGCCAGTCTTTCCTGTACTACTTAAACTGTGCATTAAAAAGCTCTCTAACTAATGAAGAACTGACTTTTGGGAACTTTCAACTACTTTGACCAGTGTCCCAACGAGTGCGGGACTAGGCTTAATTATTTCCTTCTGTGCTAATGCTCTACTTGTCTGGAAAATTCTGAGTTCATGTAAACGCTGGCCTTTCTGCTCTGGACGGGCATGACCCTTTTAAACATTTTAAATTATCCATAAAGTGTAACAAAATGACAGCTCACAAATATACGTATTTCTTTGTCTGTAAGCACTTGCTATATGCTTTTCATCTGTAAATCTTTTATCAATGATTAGCACACTGCAAATATGACTTACTGACGAAAAAAAACTGAAATGACTAAAGTACTGGCTACAGCAGATCTAATTCAGAAAGCAGAGGAGGGTCTTAAGCAAACTCTTGCATTCTTCATATCTGACAATGCTTTTTGTAGCAATGCACAATCATAGAACAAAGGAGATTTGATTTATTATAATAAGGAGAAATGTCAAATGCCGGAACAGAGACTGGAATATAAGAATATAAGGAGGGGGGGGGGGGGGTTGTGTGTGAATGTGTAATTCAACATGTGAAATTATGCCTTTCAGACAAAAGAGAAGAGTATATCTACCAAATTTACTCACAACATGTGCATGACTCAATACAGAATGTGAAGACAACTGTCTTTCAAGCTGCCCAAAACCTTACAATACAAATGTTAATTCAGTACATACTCTGGAAGAAGATGACCACGCAAAATTTGCATGCACTGCATTTAGTCAATGCACCAGGAAATATTGCGTATTTAGTTACATACTTTCATTTAAAGTTAGGGAAGTGTTAAACCCCTTCATTTTAATCTGCCATACAATCTCGCATTCCCAAGGAAATGTATTTATTTCATATTAATCATAATGAAATAAAGTGACTATACCATAATTACAGTGTAAAGAAGTGTTATCAGGCTGATAAAAACTGAAACAAATGCTGTGTAACATTTAAACAGACTTCAGTGTTCATATTTCAGTGTCTTAAAAAGAAAAGGACTTGAAGAGGCAAGGCAAAACTGTATTTAATAAAATTTATTTTGGAGCCTTTCCCAAACGCCTTGGTTCATAAGTGTAACCCATCAAACAGAAAGCTAACAAAGAGCAATCTACATGTTCAGAACTCTAAACCTGAACCCAGTGAAAACAAATACAGCTGTGAACTCAGATACTGCTTTCTTAAAGAGCAATGGTTTGTGCAGGACAGAACACTGCGTTTTATATGAATTATATTGCTGTGCTGTCTGCTTAATTTGCCAGCATATAATACTCCCTTATTAAGCTGAAACTCCTTAAACCTAAGACAGATTGGATATAAAATGATAAAAGCATGTTTTAAATTTTATTTTGTCACATGACCTTCTCAAATATCATCACTTTTCTAACACTTTTATTACACTTTTACATTTAGAAGAGAGCCGTTTAATTGTGTCTCATTTGGTATAATTAGACTTCTTTCCAAGAATGGCATTTTGGTGTCTGGAAAATGCAAAGACCGAAAAGAAACGCTAGTTATTTCATAGACAAATGGCCATGCCCGTCTCATGCATGTTGACGTTTATTTATCGAGTAGATGCATTTGTCCAAAGCGACATACAAGCAGGGCTTAGAAACGGGGTGAGCAGCCTTTGCTGATGATCCCCACCATAGCAGCACTGTGCCAGTCATGTGACTCAAATCAGGGACCTTCCAATTAGGGGCACACAGGCCCAGCCCAATGCCCCCCCCCACCCCCACCCCCCACTATCACTCTGTAAGAAGAATCACCATCTGCGAAATACTTTTGCAGGTTAGGAGTGCCGCAAAATGCGTGAGAGAAAGTTGCACATTTATATGGTGATGGGATATGAAAACTCTCCCAACATATATTTATGTAGTATTTCTGAGTATAATCCCCACATTCCTATTAAATTCTACGATAGATATTTTTGTAAAGGGTACCTATAAATAGACAAATTTCAAAATAAAATTAGAAACGTATGAAAGTGATCAAATGTTCTGGTAACACGCTATCCAAAACTGGTAATGCCAGTTTTAGCTGCGGCTTTCATTGGGTTAAAATGTTGAATGGAATAAAGGGAGTTAGGACGGCCTCTAGTGGTTCACTTAATTATTACATCACAACTAGAATATATACTTTTAGGTGGAATTCCAGTCTTGCGTTATATACCAAGCAATAAGTTCAGGCCAGTTTTGATATATATTTAATATGCATTGTCTGTTCTGGGAAAGGGCTCTTAGACAAGGTAAGTGGTGTAGTTAGTGAGGTAGGGTGGTATATGGATAGAGGTACAGTACTGCTGACTGGAAGGTTACTAGTTCAAATCTTGTGGTAGACAAGGATATTTAACTACAGGTCTTTAACCCCAGTTGCTTTAGCAACCCTGCTTTCTCAGTTATATTTTGCTTTGGATAAAAGCATTTGCTAAATGAGAAAATACAAATAAATAAATAATTGGAGAGGGGCCCAATCTGTGGTACCGGAGGAACAGACTGCTGGTCTGTCAAGGGGTAGGTCTTAGGGGGATATAGTTAGAATGCGATTTAGTAAGCCTTAAGAGAAAGTTCGGGATCCTAAGGTGTGTCTATTTATTGTGTGATGATAACAATAGAGAAGCCTGACTAATATAGTAAGGAGTGTTAGTCAGACCTTTTCATTATGCTGGAACATGTGAGGCAATCCTGAATGGGTCAGAAAGGAGGGATGCATGTATCACTTTGATAGCCAGGATTTTATGTTACAGCTCAGATCAAGGCCTTCCGCACACAGATTTACGACAGCTCTGACGGTTTCCCCTAACGGCCGCCTCATCATCCATGTTTGCAGCAGCCACTTTCCATGTTTCAAGCAGCCACCTTCCCATGTTTACAGCAGCCACCTTCCCATGTTTACAGCAGTCACCTTCCCATGTTTACAGGAGTCACCTTCCATGTTTACAGCAGTCACCTTCCCATGTTTACAGCAGTCACATTCCCATGTTTACAGCAGTCACCTTCCCATGTTTACAGCAGTCACCTTCCATGTTTACAGCAGTCACCTTCCATGTTTACAGCAGTCACCTTCCCATGTTTGCAGCAGCCACCTTCTATGTTTGCCATTTTCCCTTCAATATTCTGGGTGCTCATTCTTTTACATGAATTCCATGATTAAGTGCCTTTGAGTAGATAACTGATAATGAAAACCCAGTTTTGGTCGTATAGTAGCAAAGCATGTAAGTAAACATAGATCGATAAACAATGGTTTATCTGCATCTCACATAACTGAGACTTAGCTGATTGAGATTTTTGTTGGTTTGCTCTAAATAGATATTAGTGAGTAAATGAGTCCAAATTAAATGTATATCATTGAATACAAAAGATTACAAGCAACACAGAGCTCACTCTTATTAGAATGATACTCAATCGATGACCCTTGATAAAAAGGACCGAATTGCAGTGCTGCTGAAAAATATAGTTGTCATTGTTAAAATGGCAGAGATTTAATTCCCTGTCTACTGCAAGGGAAATGGAAAATGTCATGACCCAGTGCTGAGTTCATGGGAATTTCAGCATAGTGTTTGCAGGCTTCTATTATGTCCGTGGAAGAAAATGAAGCCATGTTGTCGGGCATAACAGGGGCCCAACTGTCAATTAACACGTCATGGAGATTCTAACTGTGCCGCACCAATGACATCATCAGGGTCGCCGTCAGATTCTTCTAGCTAATTCATCAATATTAGAAGTAAGCAAACTTCATTTGTAAAGCACTGAAGTTGACTGAAGTGCTGCACAGAGAAAAGAAATAAAACATAATAAATGTATTTGATTAGTATGTAAGCTTCATACACACTCACACACACACACATAGACACAGACACACATATAAAATTAACAGCTAAAGAAAATATAACACATGTGCTCAGACAAATGTGGCCTTTCTAGTATAGTTTCTAGTGCAGGATATAAGTGGGAAAAAAATGAGTGATTCGAAGACACTGTGTCACCAAAGTGTCATTAAAATTCAGTCTCTCTCCAGAAAAAGGAAAAGCTGCAGAAGAGGCTGGAGCAGCTGATGTTGGACTTATATATTTTCTGAGGGTAAAAATAGCTTAAATGGATAAAATTAAACATTTTACCCATTTAAGCTATATATTGACATTATACTTTAAAAATACTAAATCATAGGTACAGCAGAGTTTTTGTTGGGATAGGGTGTCAGTTCTGTTTAACAACTCAGTTGTTTACTTGAGCAGACTGTGGATTGTGGAAGGAAACCCACAAACAAGGAAAACGTACAAATGTGCAAAAATATCATGATGTCATTTTATATTACCTCAGCCCTAACTCTGGTACCAGGATATTTTGTAAGTTGCCAAGCAACAGATGAATATAAAATAAACTAACTAAATAAAATTTTAAATAATTTCTTTCTTCATCACAAACCATGCATACTGACGCTTAAGAGTACATATCTTCAGCTGAACAAGTAAAGTTCTTGTAGGATTAAGTCCTGTCACAGAACTCGTTTTTTGTGCCTGTTTGTTGCTGCCTGGAGTACAGGCTTTGGTAATTGATGTGTAAAATGCCCCTCACTCCTTTGCACTGAGCAAGCTGAGGGCAGAGAGAGCCATACATGGCTACCATGGTATTTAGCACCGCTACGTGAAGTCTTACCACACTTCACACTATTCATGACAATGAAATGCTAGCTAATATGGCAAGCTGTGCAGGTCTGGCTTCAGTGTCATACTACCAAATTTAAAATATGTCAAAAACCTGTGAGACTCTCAAGGGTGTCTGTAAAATTCCTTGCAGCTCCATAAAAACCTGCCACAAGCTCAGGGCAGTTAATAAGGGTGGTCTGGTGAAACGCTAAGCAAGGCTACTGCTAAGAAGCCAAAGACTTCAAACATGAGAGGCACAACTTACTCGCAGAAGACACTGACGGTCAGCGGGAGCAGCAGGATGCGGGTGCAGAGTCCATCGCCGACCCGATGCCGGGGGTCCTCGTTCACTCGAGGGCGTTCCGGACTCCAGGGCGCCGCTGTAGAGGTCGGGACGGAGTTACACAAGGTCCACGCCAACGAAAAGGAGGAGATGCAGGAGCTGAACGTGCGCTTCGCCGGCTACATCGAGAAAGTTCAGGCACTGGAACAGAAGAACGCAGCCCTTAAAGCCGAATTAGCTGCCTTGCAAAACCGCTACAAGGGAGGACCCAGCAACATCGGGGAAGAATATGACATCAAGTTTAAAGAAATGAGAGAGCTCATTGAGTCTCTGACTAAAGAGAAAGGAACCGCTGACATCGAACGGGGCTACATCGAGGAAGAAATAGAGATATGGAGGTTCAAACTCGAAGAGGAGCTTTCACTCAAAGGTAAGACCCAAAATCTACTGTCAATAGAAGTTACACTACAGTGTTTTTCCTATTGAAGGACATGAAAACTAAATCAATGTTATTGAATAACCAAATTTGCCTATATCAGGACCTTTGACTTAGAGAGCATTTTTGTTAAATGTATGGCCTCCTCTGGCATTGCTCTATAACCAAGAATGAAGCATAGCGATCTCACCAATTTCAGAGGAGGCAGAGAGGATACTGCGAGAATTCCGCGAAGATGTCGACAACGCCACCTTGCAAAAGGCAGACCTGGAGAAGAGGGTGGAACAACTGGTGGCTGAGATGGAGTTCCTTAAAAAGCTTCATGATGAGGAAGTTGCCGACCTCATGAAACAGATCGAGGACTCCAAGGTGACAACTGAGCTAGACTCTGACCGGCCTGACCTGGCGACTTACCTGCGCAACATTCGGGTTGAAATCGAGCAAGCGGCCGCTCGCAACGTGCAAGAGGCCGAGAAGTGGTACAAGGGTAAGTTTGACACTCTGAAAGCCCACGCAAGCAAGCATGAAGGTCAGATGAAGTCCATGAAGGAAGAGATCACCACCTTTCACAATCAGGTGGTCGACCTGCAGAACCAGATCGATGGACTGCGCGCCAACAACGCGGCACTGGAGCAGCAGTTGGAAGACATGGAGGTCGGCCACATGGATAAAGTGTCTGGCATGGAGAGCATCATTGCTCAGCTTGAGAACCAGCTCTGTGAGACCAAGATCGAAATGGGCAAATACTTACAGGACTACAAGGAACTTCTTCATATTAAGCTGAAGCTAGATGCTGAGATTGCAACCTACAGGAAGCTGCTGGAAGGTGAAGAGAAGAGACTGGGCATTTCTGCAGAGAGCCTATCAGGTAAATAACACAAAACACTAAGTAACAACAAAGTCTGCTGTGGTAGGAACCATATATAAATTCTTCAAGGAGATTTTTGATAATATACCTTAGTTAAATTTGATGCAATACCAGTTTTTTTTAGCTTCATGACACAACATGCCGCATTAAGTTTTTTGATCAAGCAGAGCTTCTTGTGTGCTGAAAAACTGGTGTTATTCTTTTTCCATTTTAACTGTCACCCCATTTAACAGGAATTACCGAGGAGCGGAGCGCCTCATTGTCTCGCAGTGTGGAGAGTCACACTGCTTCCAAAATCACCGGCTGAGGTCTCCCCCATGCTATTCAACCCGGCCCCCAGAAGACAACATACTAGACCACCCTTGTCACCCCTAAACCCAAAAAGAATGCCCTTTGTGATGCTGAGCTATGGTTAAAAAGTACGACCCAAGTCCCACCCAAGCCAAGGGAACCCATCGCCCTTCCCCAAGCCTAACGTAACATGAATGCTTAGTGTACAAAGAGTACCACAAAACCCCAATAAAGCTTGACTTTAGTGCATAAACTTGCATTTGTTGATTCTTCCTAATATGCACAATTTTTATTTTTGTAGTTTAAGCAATTACGATTTAATAATAAAAAAACATACATGATAAATCTGTTAGTCATTTACAAACTTCACAGACCGAGTGGATTTCGGGTTTAAATACTTTACGTATGAAGGGACTGGATTATGCTGCCATCACGGCCTCCCCTCCACCACCACTGCGTACATAACCGATCCATCCATTAAACCTCACAGCGTAACAAATAAAGAGCAATCTGTTTATTAAAATGGAAATATTTCTATTATCCTAATGGGTTTATAAATCACATTTACAAAGACTGCTGTCCATTAAACAGCCATACAAATTGCTCAAAATGTATATCCCAGGGGTACTTCATAGAATTTGAAGCCATTGCCAATGTTTCCAATGTCGTACTTCTGAACGTACTGCAAGCCTACAGGAATGGCGGAGATGGGTTGGTATGCCCTTTAGGAAGGCCTACTTATTGGTTATCTGTAGTTTAACTTTTTTTAAAATTAACCCTTTTTCTTCCCATTTGAAAAAGAATTATGTTACATTTAGTTACATTACAGAAAAACAACTGATAAACCTACAAACTATAGTCCAAAAGGAATAATAGGGTTGCTGTGATTGAGTTGGATTTAATACAGTCCACATGGAGATCTGGCGATGTCATGTGACGACGGCGATGGCCAATCACTTCCTCTTCTTCTTCTTGAGAGCCTTCCACTCCCCCTCCTGAGTGGACAGGCTGCCGAAGAGCTCCTTCACTTTCCTCTTTCTCTCCGCATCCCTGTCGTAAACAAATGAAAAAAAATAATGGAGCCGCTATTACATCACAGTTAATGATTCTGTGTACAATTCAGAGAATGAAACTGTCAGTTCCAGTTATTAAACAGAATAATTAAATCGAACCACAACCAGGCCACATTGTAAAAGGCTTCGAAACTGACAGTAAGTCGAATCATGATGTGCTGTCATTCACCGCCTAATTCAACTAAAGGTAGTTACGCTAATTACGAGTGGGCTGAACCGGTCAGACCGACAGCACCCAGTTGTGATGACAGCCATGGTTGTGAGGTACAGTTGGCATCTCCTGTCACCTCTTATACCCTGTGGGGTATTCATGGCCACTATCCTAATTTGCATTAACTGCATACATACAAAGCAAATGTATAAGCTGAATGACAAATGGTGTCCATAAAGACTGGGCATGCAAGAGCATCCGTACCGAGTCATGATCTCCGTCAGCTTCTCCCTGGCCAGGAACTTGGTGTCCTTCCGGATTTCCCGCAGCGCTCCCTTCAGCTCCTTCCTATACTTGTGTTTTAGCTTCTCTTTCTCCCTCTCCTGCTTGGAGCTGCCCCGCTTCTTTCCAAAGTCCAAACTGGAACAGCATCATGCAGAGAGACAGTTCTGAGGGCCTCGCCTTAACCGACAAACTACCAGGCGGTAAGATTCATATTGTCAAATATTTCACATTCCAAATACAAGAGGGGAAAAACAAAAAACACACTCACACTTCCACTATTTTAGGAGTGAACAGTCTTAGAGGAATGGGCTTTGTCTTCTCAAATACCAAGGGAGACGGCCTTTCTGGGGACTCGGATACAGCTTCCAGTGCTTCCCTATGCAGGTCCTTCAAGACATAAAAATCCTGGATTTTATCCCTGGAGCTGCTGGGGTTAAGGGCCTTGCCCATACTGACGCCATTCTGCTAACTCCGGGATTTGAACTGGCAACCCGACCCGCTGAGCTAAAAACCACTGGCAACGTTTCACATTGAAAGGCAACATTCTCTGTGAAAATCATTGTTTAGCCAGAATCAGCATAATATCTATGTTAATACCAGAGTATAGCAGGTGAATTCACCTGGAGTTACCGTCATAGGGTAAACGATCTTCTTTTGTATTCAGTTTCTGAAGGGAAGCTATACAATGAGTTCACTTTTGGTACAAGCATCTGATCTCTGTGTCTAATCTCCTCTGTAATTAGTTTAAGACCAAGCTGGGGCACTTTTCTTGGCCTGAGAGCCAATTGATGTTCTGCAGACTAACAGCAGGTGAAATCAGTTTGGGTTAAGGTATTAACATAATTTTCTTAGAACAAGAACACTCAGAACAAGATTTCACAGAGGCAATTACCGATATTCCCGGTAATTAAACAAGCCCTCGGTATTACAAAGAAAGTTTTTTCATAATTTCTTAAATAAAACCAGCCAGCATGGTGGATTTAATTTAGAAATTGAAGGTAAAATATGCAAAACAATCTCCACAAAAAAAAAAGAACAACTTTGTTCAGCTAGAAAAAAAAAAGATCCGAGCGACGTGATACTTACGGAGGAGATTATCCTACTTAATTAAAATAGGGTGTTTTCCTGCAAGGCAGAACCTGTTACTCTCTTTTTCTCTGAAATAATGACTAAGCATGCATGACATGCAGGGCGTGAAGGGGTCAGGAAGTTTAAAGCATGACTGCAAGAATGGTATTTAAGAAGAAATACACCAACATTTCTTCCATTTCAATCCATTGACCCATTTAGTGGCCGTAG
The DNA here is from genome assembly GCF_048594095.1 of Paramormyrops kingsleyae. NCBI lineage: Eukaryota > Metazoa > Chordata > Actinopteri > Osteoglossiformes > Mormyridae > Paramormyrops > Paramormyrops kingsleyae. The sequence goes on from NC_132803.1 coordinate 25,175,546, forward strand.
CAGAAAGCAGGATGTAAAGACAAGCTACACCCTGGAATGGCGTCACCAGGGAGACTCTGGGCCCCATGACAGCATATCACATTGGGCCCCCAACCCAGACCAATCCAATTACGTTCCAAATTTTTTTTAGGGCCTCTGCCACTCAGGGGCCCCAGGAATTGTCCTAAGTCCCCTCGCCCTTCACAGCGTCCCTGCATGTCACCGGTGCAATGTAGTGTTTCATAATAAACATGTGACTTGCACATAACCAATAATTGCCTGAGAAACTACTCCAAACTGAGGGAACAAACACTAGGCCTATAACATACACAAATTATACCAAAATTTCATATTCAGACATCTCTCAGCACCCCAGACTACCTAAGAGCATGAATGAAAAAAAGCAGACAGGCTTGCTTTAAACTAAAATGTCTGAATGACCGGGAGCTGTCACCTGCAGGACTGACGAGTGGCCTTCCAGAGAGATATGCTTGGACAGTAGAATTCTGATGGGCCAGAAGATCTGGGTAAAAGATGGCAAAGATTTATACAGCGAGGAACACCTCTTCACCAGGTCCAGACATGTGGCCAAGCACGACAACCTGTAAAACAGGACGTCCACGATCAGTAGGGGAATTATAAATCAAGTCTTGCTGCTGTGCTTCTTAAACCAGGCATTTAAGAAGCACTTAGGAGATAAGAAGAGATGCAAGAGGCGTCAGGCCTGGCTTCCCTGGGGGCCTGAGCGAGGGTGGGGCCTTTACCAAAGTGCCTGTCCCAATGGTGGCATTCCTGCTGTCTCTCAGAACTGGCACTAATGTGATAATTATGAGTAATTTAAAGCACTTCACATACACGCTTCTAAACATCGGTCTTAGTCCAGGAATAATTTGAACAATTATCATACTGTACACTCCCTACTGGAAACCAGAAATTGTGTTTCACTATGCAGAGAGACTCAGTGCTTATTGGTTCTGATCTAGAGGTTCCACAATGCTGGATTAATTATAAGTTTAATTGCCAGTTGAACACTGGTCTACGTGACACGCCTTTGTATTCAGGTCACTTTTGCGACACACTTTGGTCTACATAGCTAGGGCATCTAATTAAAAGAAAAATCTTTTCAGTTTATGCTGGAGAATTATGACGGGGGGACGGAAAAATACATACTGTAGCAACCAGAGGTCCTCACCAAAAGAACACATTCCATTCCTTCCCATAATTATTCACCCGTATCTCCATTCCCCTGATTTCCATTGTTATATAGGCCTGTGTGAATCCCTCCACACAGCCACGAGCAAACCACAATCGATCATGAAAGCAAACAAAATAGCTAAACAAAGACTCTCGTATCATTTAATCTCATTTTCAGATTATTTGTTATATAGGTAGTTCTCGAATTTACGAGCTAATTTGTTTCAAATTATTGCTTGCTAAGAACCTGTACAGCGGGATGTATTTTCCCATAGAAATGTTATAAAAATGGAAACGAACATTATTAGAATTAACATTTAATCAAAAATATACGCACATTTAAACAAAAAAAATCCTTGAAGAAAAACAAAACACTACTTTGCTAAAATGGTAATATTCACTGTGAATTTTGGGCACTTTGATTTTCAGGAGATGGTAGTTTTTCTTCCTGTATCCCATTGTAAGCTGACTGGAGATCGCTCACAGTACATAAAAGGAACCTGGTGTATTAACGGAATCAGGTTGGGTAAAGAAACGAAGCGGTACAAATCAGACACCACCATAAAATATGCTGTACAATGTAAGGTACAAATCCAGCATAGAGTAAGATATTTTATTAACTTTGTCACGGGCAGCGTTTTTGGGCAGCGCATGTCGAGTTATGTGCAAATCAAAAATAAAAAATGAAATTTAAATTTTTGCTGCAGAAAATTCTCATAAAGATACAAACTCGTAAATTGAGAGCTTGGAAAGCGAGAACTACCTGTAAGTCTATTTTGTTCATCATTTCTAATAATATTAATGGATGATTTTAAATCTTGTCAAATCTCGCAACTCCTGACAACCTAAAGCTGCAGACTTCTGCTCCAGTTGTCACAGTCTCTCTTACTTATAATGGTCTCTCTCCAGGTCGTCCTTCAGCTTGAGGCTCTGGGCTCCAGACATCGGCAGCGGAATCCTGCTCCATGACTCGGCGTGAGCTGCGTCGCTCGTCACCAGCAGGTCGCAGTGTCTTCCTGTTAGCCTGAATGGTGGCACCACACGGTAACCTGAAACATCACATTAGGGTTGCTATATACTGGCAAAAATCTTGATTACCATTATATTGATCAAACTTGAGATCACGATTATGTAACACAATTATTATTGACTTTGGAAATTAAAAAAAAAAACTTAACAGTGGACTTCCCTGGACGCTAAATTTAATTCAACTGAAAAACAAATGAAAAGGGATGGGAAAGGGTGCGCTGGGTTTATAAGACAAGACAAAATGGGAGCATCATTGCAAAAAGAGGCGGCACAATAATCTCAATTATTTCATTTAAATTATCGTTGGAAGCCAAAATCGTAATTGAAATTAAAATTTGATTATTTGCCCACCCCTAAATCAGAGAAGCCAGTCAGGATAGTGTCTGAAAAGGGATTTAGGTACAGAATCCAATTTCAGCTTAGTTCGAGGCAGCAAATGTGAAATAGGACTTGGATATGAAGGCATGTTACCTACGATCAGCATCACAAATTCAGTGACTCAAGACCCATCGGCCTGACAGCTGTCATGAAAGCCTGTGAACGGCTGATTCGCTCTGACCCGACAGCTGTTACGGATCACATTCTGATCCTCAGCAGTTTGTGCACCAGATCAGCAGGTCAGTGGGCGATACCCTGAACACGGGCCTTCACCCTGTATTTCATTTAAGCTAAGCCTCTGAATCTGATCATCTGAATTGATGAACTCCCACACTATAACTCCCCGCTTGCCCGTGAATTACTGTACCTCTTGTACACAAGTAACTGACCCAGCCACAAAGCCGCCCTGGTCTGCAGATGACACCACCCTTGTAGGTCTCATCACAGACAGAGATGAGTCCACGTACAGGAGGGAGGTGAACTGAGGGTGTCTTGGTGTTCAAAGAACCAAGCAGTGGAAGTGGTGACCAATTTCAGAAATCACCCAAACCCGCCTCCCCCCAAACAACCCACAATGCAGCTGTGAGCAGGCTGCATGTATCCAAGCTCCTGCCAACCACCATGACCAGCAACCTCAAATGGGAAACGTACAGCAGGGGTACCTCCCTGGCAGCTTACCGCTCCAAGCTGATCCCGAGTCAGCAAAAGGAGAGAGACTGAAGCTGATCCCGAGTCAGCAAAATGAGAGAGATTGAAGCTGATCCCGAGTCAGCAAAATGAGAGAGATTGAAGCTGATCCCGAGTCAGCAAAATGAGAGAGAATGAAGCTGATCCCGAGTCAGCAAAATGAGAGAGAATGAAGCTGATTCCGATTCTGCAAAATGAGAGAGAATGAAGCTGATTCCGATTCTGCAAAATGAGAGAGAATGAAGCTGATTCCGATTCTGCAAAATGAGAGAGAATGAAGCTGATTCCGATTCTGCAAAATGAGAGAGAATGAAGCTGATCCCGAGTCAGCAAAATGGGAGAGAATGAAGCTGATCCCGAGTCAGCAAAATGAGAGAGAATGAAGCTGATCCCGAGTCAGCAAAATGAGAGAGAATGAAGCTGATCCTGAGTCAGCAAAATGAGAGAGAATGAAGCTGATCCTGAGTCAGCAAAATGAGAGAGAATAAAGGTGATTCCGATTCTGCAAAATGAGAGAGAATGAAGCTGATTCCGATTTAGTTCTTTAGCTTTAGCCCTCATTTTGCTAACAAACACGGATACGTCTTTCTAATGGTGAGCTGCACAACAACTCTACTTAAACTTAAGATAATGAAATTTACAGAAATACCACTCACATTTTTTAACGATTAAAACAAAAAAAGATGAAGATGAAGCAGCATGTTCTGCTTACCAGGTAGCTTAGCTACGATCTTCTGATTCTACTCGCTAGCTATTTATTTAGGGGGGGGGGGACTTTTTCAGAAGGGCCCCAGAAAATATGTAATAAGCCCACCACTGTACATTGTTTACTTTAAACTTTTGAAACATTTGTCCACTTAACTATGTCTAAGAATAAGAGCGACGCCACAATGACGAGTGAAACCAGAAAGTGATTACTTTACACATTAAACTTGACATAATTAAAAGACGAGAGAAAAAGTAAGATTGGAAGAGAGACAGGCTTTAAGGAATTGACAATATGGGTCATTCATTAGAAGAATATAATATTATGTTAGACTACGATATTATGAGGGTAACATATACTTAATTATTCTGAGATCAATCAATAGCGGAGCAATCTTAACTTTACAACTGATTATGTTTGATTAACGCAGTTTCCGCAGTGACATTTGGGGATTACGTTAATCAAGGGAAATTTACACAAATACCACTCACGATTAAAACAAAAAAAAGCGTAAAAAAAAAAAACATGTTGCTGATGTAATTTTAAAAAATATTTGAACATCTAAATCATCTAAAGGTCACCATGTGAACACGAACGTGTTCAGAGACGTTCCACCATCGTCTCTTTAAGGCTTTCCCAACCAGCCGGGCTAAATTCCACAGGCTGCGAGGTGGCAGCAGGGTGAAGGCATTTCACTGCACACTGTCATAGGTCTGACTCCCTTACTGCACACACTGCACATTAGCAACATCAGGGGCGATAACATTAGCGGCACGTTTGACTAATTATAGTTTTAGCTAAAACGCATGGCAGCCAACAACGCATTTTAAAAGACGTTACACTACAGGCAAGGCAACGCTCAACTAAGGCTTTGATTTCCTCTCACACAAATCCAGCAGCGTTTGCCACCATTCAAAACGCGCATTAGCTTAGGGCCCACGAGGTTTGGGGCCCTCTGCTGGCCACCAACAGTTACCACATTAAATACTAAATGAATGCGTTCCTAATTCAGGAGATGAAGCAGCATGTTCTGCTTACCAGGTAACTGGCTACGATGTTCTGATTCTACTCGCTAGCTATTTACTTTTGAAACACCGGGGGGGGGGGGGGGACTTTTTCAGAGGGGCCCCAGAAAATAAAAAGCCCACCCCTGCACGAACCATACATGAAAAAAAGCTTAAAACAAATGACCAAAGAAATTTCCCAATCGTCAGCCGTAGTACATAGACTGGTAACCCCTGATTAACGTGGTTAAATCAATTGCAATCATCCTTATATTAGGCGGCAAACATTTTGATTAACCTTATCCCAAAACTCCCACAGATCAATACATCAGTTGCGTGACTGGAGGTGGGAATTATAGCAACCTCCTCGGTCAAAACATGCAGCTAGTGCGTAGGAAGCATATGTGATTATCAAGTCTATCGCAAACCCATTGTTTTCTTTAAAAATATTCGTCCATTTAACTGTCTAATAAGAGCGACACCTCAATGACGAGTGAAACCAGAAAAGTGATTACTTTACACATTAAACTTGACGTAATTAAAAGACTTAAACAAGGCGAGAGAAAAAGTAAGATTGGAAGATAGACAGGCTTTAAGGAATTGACAATATGGGTCATTCATTACAAGAATATCATATTATGTTAGACTATGATATTATGAGGGTAACATATACTTAATTATTCTGAGATCAATCAATAGTGGAGCAATTTTTACTTTACGACTGATTATATTTGATTAACGTGGTTTCCGCAGTGACATTTGGGAATTAATCACGTTAATCAAGGGAAACGTGTAGTAATAAACCCCCTAAAGTCGAAGGCGATTGGTGACCAGCGGCGATCACCCTCCGTGGTAATGTACCGAGGGAGCCTTTGTCTCGCACAGCCAGGTGCAGGATTCCTAAGAGGTAGCTGACGAGCTCCGGGACGAATCGCTGAGAGAGTGTGACATACTCCAGCGTCAGGCAGCACAGAATCAATCCGCCGGTCACTTCCTCCAGGGAAGTTATTGGGCACTGGGGGAAAATGTAACCAAAATAAACTCTCATAAATACATCAAACACTTAATCTTCTATAACCAATACCAATGAAAACATGTCATCAGTGAACATGGTTATGATTTTGTATAAAATCCCACTTGAGGACAGTCAGGGAAAGAATCAGGAAATTAATTAGTTACATTTTCTTGGCGATTTGCAAACTGCGGCAGAATCACAACTCATTTATTCCTGGCAATCACACCTTATATTCGCCTCACAACAACTACCCTCAGAGTAGTTTGGCATTTAGAGTGTTACATAATTTAAGTAATGCTTCATTCTTCCCTGGGTTTGCTTTGACAACATAACATAGGGAAAAAAATGTACACTACACTGCCAAGTTTTATATGAGGCAGCAACATGGAACTACGCTATTGCTGGAACAGGGCCAAAATATGAGTACAAGCCAAGCTTTAAACTGAGTATTTACTGTACCATAGTATTTGAAACCTAATCTTATATCTCTGGACTTCGTCTTGTATTGATTTTAACTTGGAGATTGCTTGAGCTCTATTCACGATCAGCTTGCAAGACAAATTCCCACAGAAATAGTATTTAAGTTTAGCTATTTTATGTTTTTTTTAAAAATCTCACACAACTGAAAATCCTGAGCTGTTCTCCCTGGAAAAAGGGAAAGTTAAAGGGGAGCGGCAGCCTGGCGTTTTTAGGTCCAAGATGGGAGCTGCTTCCTGTTACGCAATGTGGGTTTAACCAAACGTGGGACAGCTACTGACCTTAGTGAGCAGCTGACTGATGTACACCAAGGCGGGAGTGGTGACAGGGTGCCGGAAATCCGAAGTGGGGAACAGCAGAGCTACAATCTTCAAGTAAATGAGCTGAAGGGCCAGAAGACGTGGCATTCAACACCATGATCATCTGTGGTTTTATTAGAAGTGCCGGACGTCACAGCACGCAAAATACGCTTACCATGCCAAGGCCTGGGAGGGCGGCACGACCTTTGACCTCTACGACTTCCTCCATATCGTGGGCACTGTCACTCAGCACGTTCTGCATGGCCAGGTACGCCGCGTTTGGGAACAGCTGACAGAGGCCGTACAGATGGCTGAAAAACAGGAGACTTTATGGCTATTTCAAGGCAATTTGATTATCAGGCCAACCAATCGTTTAGGACTCCGCCGTATGTGGTTTTAATTTCAAAAGCGCACTACGCAATCATTCCCATAATTTCATTTATTTTTTTTTTTTTTTATAAAAGTTTCTATGGATCAGCAATTTGATAGCACAAAGAAAAGCACCTGTGCTTCCAACCAGTTCACTGACACGGCAATTTAGAGATGCCAAGTAACTTAACTGCATGTTATTAGACTCTGGGAAGAAACTGACTTGCCCAGAGGAGAGCGACGCAAACAGAGGAAAACAAGTAAACTCCAGTCACACAGAAAGTCACAAAGAAGCGATTTAAACCCGTGGCCCTGCAAGCGATGGGACAACCCGTCGAGCACTCAACATCCCAAGCATCATCACAGAAACATATTTAGGGGTATGAATTTCAAGCATAATTTGAAAATATTATTGTATACTGTGAAAGCTAACTTTTTTTAATCACTTTAAATTCAATTGAGAGGTGTTAAACATTAACTGACAAAGAAAATATGTTGTTTCCTTTTCTGTCTTTTTTTTAACATAAAATTAAGAGAAAATTTGATATGTCTTTACGCATTTCAAAAAGATATTTGAATCCTTGTTTCTCTAACCAATGCCTGGACAATTATTTTCTGTGGAGAGCCAAATCTAAACTTCACAAATGTCAGCAGGGGTCATTTTTAAATTTAGTTTTGTGTGACTCTAATTAGCGCAAATTAAGAATAACCCCTAGCACCCGAGAATGTGTGACAGGAAGTGAAGTGATACTCACGGAACAAGTTTGTTTACTGTGCCAAGCTCAGGAGGACATCTAGTGGCCAAGTCTCCAACATACTCCAGAAGAAAGCCAAACATTTTCTGGAGAAGATAAAAAAAAAAAACATAAAAGATAATCGTACAAAAGCAAAGATTTGTCTAACCCAAACGAAAAGGGGACATGAGATACCTGTAGTTTAAGTTTGTTTCCTGCTGCCAGGCTTGGGTGATTGCATTTCTGAATCCGCTCCAGAATAACACACTGCTTATCAGCAGAATGCCCATGCAGAAGAGACCTCAAATCACTGAAGCTCTCTGGTGCTAAAAGAGTCAATTTCAGATATTGTAGCAGACTGTACTTCAGCACAATAAATATACACTGTACCGACATATTTGTAACACCTGTACCTGAAGGTAATTTTTTTATTAATGAACATGTAACATGACAATAACTGGGCAAAGCTAGCTGTCAATACATTGTTGTAAAATCCACATTTAAATACATATATCTGCTATATTAGCTTGGTCTTTTTTAAGCACTAAAATAAGAGTTGAATCCCCAGAAACTGCTGCTTGCTAATCAAACCACTCTTAAGGCAGAGTTTCAAATCACTTGACATTATCCCTGCTCAAAGCCCTCAGTGACCAAGCCAGAGGTAATAATGGCAAGGAAAAAACTTCCTAGTAGGAAGAAACCTTGGGAGGAATCAGACTCAAAGGGGGGGGTCCTCCTATTGAATTATTATAACTCAGAAAGCTTTGCAGCACAGATGCAGCATGCACACAGCTGGCGAATTCCTCACTGGCTGCAGGTGGTCTTACCTGGAAAGGTATATGGAAGCTCTGCTTTGGCCTCCTCCTGCCCAGCGAGCCGCTCTTCCTTACTTAAGGTGCAGTGTGGTTTAGCCTGGCTCTCCGCTTTCCTGAGAACCTCCGCATCGTCATCTTCCACTACATCCTCCGAGTCGAGGTCAGAATGACCCGACTCTGCATCGCTACCCTCTTCCTCTGATCCACTTTCTCCATGTTGGTCATCATCATCACCATCTTCACCATCATTACTGCCATCATTATTGCCTCCATCATCATCATCATCATCATCATCGGCATCAGCATCATCAGCATCATCAGCATTTTGATCCTCCTCTGCTATGTTCCACTTTCCATCCTAAGGCAAAAAAAAAAAAACACACACAAACACAAAAACAGGCTGTTTGACTGCCTTCTGATTGGACAGGAGAGATGGGGGATATTTCATGCTAGTCCACTTACTTGGTAAGAAAGCATCTGCCGATCCTCTTTATCCAAGATGAATCCATCATTCAGGTCATCTGCTGACAAGTAGCTCTGTTTCTTGCTGGTCTCCTCCTCCATATCACCCAACATTCTACGCTGTCTGTCAGCCTTCAATCAATAAATATCCTCATTTACTCACATTGACACATTGAGTATTCCCAACTGGCACAAACACTCACACCATTTCACGTTATCCATCAGTATCCTGGCAACACTGATGTCAAGGCGAACTTACTACAAACGACTGACGGATCTGTTATAACCTCGGTCATGAAATTTTACTCGAACTGCTTCAGAAAATATATTTAAATGAATACGAGCAGAGCACTGGTGGAATAATGAGACGTGTAGGTTACAGGGAGATACTTCTATAATCATCACAACTGTGGTAACAAAGGAACAATGTCTCACTTCCAGTTTTTGCAGCCTGTCCCTCTCCTCCCTGGCCACCTCCTCTGGCGTCTTCATCTTCTCTGATGGTTGAGCCTTCATCTCAAAGCCCAGCTCCCGAACCATTATGTCATACTCCTCTGCCTAAGGGGGGTAAAAAAAAAAATAAAATAAAATAAATCAACCCATTGGACTTTCTGCTAATGAGGGGAAAAAAAAAGCTAATCAGATTACTCGCATTAGTAATGATCTTTGTCTTCATTAAGAATGCATACACTTTTCTACAATTTCATTTCTGTTTTAAATATACAATATCATAGTTTCAAAATACTAAACTCACAATTGCCAACCAGTGGCTGCCATGCATCTGTCTCCATCTTACCTTAGGCTTGCTTTCTTCCACTCTGCAGACCGACTTGGGGGCATTACGAGCCATTAGACTCTGAATGGACTTCCAGTCTTGGTCCAGTTTCTCGGTCAGCACCCGTGCCTCCTCCTTCTGGGTCTGGCGCTCATGCTGACAACCACATGAAGCACGGTCATTTAGCTTTTGTCAGAAGTACCCGACTTGACAGGTTAGAACAGACTCTTAGACCTTTTGCACCAATGAACAACGAATAACTGGTAAATTCCAGAGAACGCAAACGGATTTGAGCAGATGCAGGCGACTTCAGAACCTAGAGGCCCCGCCCACCTTCTCCTGCTTGGACTTGATGATAAGTTCTTCAATTAGCTCCTGACGAGATCTGGGTTTCCCATCTCCATCGCCTTCCTCTTCAGCATTCTTCTTCCTCAGCAAGCCGCCGCCTCCACCAAAGTGTGACGCAGTGAACTCCGCTAAAAAAGGAGAGAGAAAGAAAGATGGCTATTATTTTGAGCATAAATATAAAAAAAATCGAGAATTTTTTTTTTTTTTAAAGATTTTCATTTTTCAAGAAATCTGTATTTTGAAAGTCATACAGTAACAAACCTATTGGACAGTTACACACCATATTGTCTGAAGAGCGGCAGCATGGTGGCTGAGTGTTTTACACTGCTGTCTCACACCTCCAGGGTTGGGGTACGAGTCCCCCCTCACGCGACATCCAATTAGCCTAACCAGCACCCCCGGTGCTACGCAATGAGCTAGCATCCCATCCAGAGTGAAGCCCCACCTTCATCAAATGCTTGGAGATTCCAGTTCTCTCCCCGCAACCCAGTCCACGATATGCGGGTCAAGAGTGGATATTGTCTGAACTATGTTTCATAACAGTTACCAACTAAAGGTCTCTTTCTTACAGTACATCCAACATACCAGAGAGGAGTCCTTTGTCCTCTGATTCACTGTCACTGTCCACCACATCATTCAGCTTCTCAATTTCTGACAGCGACTGGCCAAAGTGAGTAAGCTCCTCTTCTTCATTAAGATTATAGATGTTCTTTTTATCTTGCATACGCTTTAAAACAAGACCAATTACATGAGCAGAAATCAAAGGCCGCAATCAGTAAGACGACGTCTTTTCAGGTATGTACTCTACCTGTCTTTCCAAGGCAAACCTTTTCAGGATTTTGTCTTCAGGAGCCATTTTGGTATCATATTCACCAAACCGCCTGTCAACAAACTTGTTAGATTTGCTTTTTTGTTTGTACTCCTTCAGCAGGGTCTCTTGGCGCTGGGAAATTAAAAGGCAGTTTGACAAGAGAGTACAGAAGAATATTTAATCTATATACAAATGCCACAACGCGAAATTTTCCAAAAGCGACTGCATTTTATTTTTTTCCAGGTATATCACTCACCTTTTTTATGGCCTTTGATCTGGAAACACCAGGAAGACCAACATCATGTTTCGTCTTTCGCCCAAGAATATCAAACTTCTTCCGATTGATCTTCACCTCAAATGGATTGTTCTTGATTTCGTTAGAGGTTTTCGTCTTGCGAACTTTGTCAGCAAGACCCCTCTTTTTCTGCGGCTTCCCCATGTTTAGGCTTTTTCATAAACACTATAAATAATGAACGCAAATGTTATTTTTTGTATAAAAACAAATATTTCAGCTTTTGCACCGAAAAATTATCTATGACCAAACCGCATGACAAACAGCACATAGCAAGTAACGACTATCAAAGTACAGTATATTAAATTTTTCTTCATGCCATTTAATCAAAAATACTTTAACAGTTATTATATAAGAACTGCGCGTAGCAAAACAAAACAGGAACGGCATTAAAATAAATGTACCATTTTTTTTAAATGCCAGTACTGTAAAAAGAAATGATGCATCAATACCGTGAGCAGCACGTTATTAGAAACACCAAAGCATCACTTCAAGTCAACGCTAACAAACTTTTATTATTAAATTTACGTGCTATGCAAGAAGTTTGAGAAACTATTTTTGCGTTGCGGACTTACATTAAGTATAATAAAAAATAAATAAGCAGAGAAAACGCAAGGCAGATCTACCCGACCCACGTTTTCTGCCTAAACACAGCGGGCGTCACACATGTTAAAGGTCGCAGTTCAACAGCCAGCGAGTTTCTCCAAAACGGATAAACTCCAGAACGGCTTCTTTAGCGCCACCTATTGAAAGTCTTCCAGAGAGTCTGGCCAGCAACTGCTGCTTAACAGTACAGTATTGTACTTTTTCTATTGTCTGTGTTAGAAAATCCTGCACAGATCAGCTTAAACTGTCACATGGTCTCATAATTTATCTGCTGGTATCACTCCACCAGCCTGCAGCACAGGACCTGCCTGTACAACACAGTGAAAGTCTGCTCTAAGATCATCGGACTCCCAGTCAGAGCACTTTCATCCCTGAGTGAGCAGCAAACTCTAAGAGCAGCGTGTAGGATTCTGCAGGACCCCTCCCATGTTCTGTTCCCAGAGTTTGAGTGGCTCCCCTCGGGATGACGGCTCCGCTGTCCTGACTGCAGGACACAGAGGAGGAGAGCAACCTTTATTCCCAGGGCCGTTCAACTCCTCAACTCACAGACTTCTCCCCCCCCCCCAAATGCCCACTAACAAAACCTCTGTTTACATATTTATCAGTTCTTATCCACCTGATTGACTGCAATTTTGCACAGCATCTTTCAAATACTGTTGCACTTTATGTCATTGTGATCTTTTTCACCTGCCCTGTGTCCCTTTAATTTACCCTGGGGTGGGGAGGGGTTGGATTGAAGTGGCCTACTGTTGCTGGGCTGTTTCTAGCTGGTGAAGACTTAGCCCACCCCCACATTTCATAAACCTCTAGTGACGTTCCTGGTTAATCCTCACCGTTATATGTAAATGTAATATTCTATTGAAAATTCACTAAGAGGGACATCTGCATATCAACGCTTCACGCAGCACTGTTCTGGATTTAGATAAGCAGGGAAAGTGTCATTTTTTTCAATTTTCATGATAAATTCTGTCACCAGTAACAACCTGGTTCCAGATCCACTGTGACCCTTTATTGGAAGAGCAGTGGAAGACGGGTGGATCCTTACAATATTGCATTTAAAAAGTGTGCATTGGTCGTTTATGCTGTTAATAGCTATTGCACTTAATTACTGGAAACAGTCCAAATTTTAAAAAAAAGCAAATCGGAGCAAATGTAACATAATTAAATGCAACACGTAAATAAATTTTATGCTAAAATTTTGTACATGATTTGCGTGCTTTGCAGGACTAAATGGAAGAGACACCGTCAAAAATGTTAGCAAGCTATAATATGCAAATATCTTCCATACTGGGTATCAAAGTACCAGTACCTGGGAGTACATCAACAAGTACCTACAAGTACCTGGGGCTCCACCTGACCAGCAGTCTGGACTCTGTGGGCAGCACAGCAGTGCTGTACAGGACAGGCCAGAGCAGACTCTGCTTTCTGAGGAGGTTCCAGTCTTTTAAAATGTGTAGCAAGCTGCTGTTTATGGTTTCAGTCCATAGTGACCATTCAGTGCTTTCCTCTTCTAAATGCACATGATTTGGACATAAATATCATTCTTACTCTTAGATGTTTACTTTGCACATCACATTATTCAGTTTTTCAGGATATATGTGTATGGAGTACTTTTTTTAAATGTGTTTGCACCATGTCTGCAAATCATGTCTACACTAAGTGTACCGTCTTTGTACCTTGTCTGTTTGGCACTACATGTATATTTTGTCTGTGCATTATGTTCTTGCTGCTGCATGCACTAGAATTTCCCCCTGGCATCAATAAAGTTAATCTTAATGAAAAAGCTTGTGATGATATACTACTTGCCACGAACATTTTTCCTTATTTTAATTTTTTTGATTGGGTCCTTGAGCGTATCCTAGGCAAAACAGCGTAAAAGGCTGGCACACACCCAGAGGGCAATTCATACCATGGGCAATTCAGAAACACCAATTCGCCTCTCTGCACTGTGGGAGATAATCATGGCACATCAACGACATGCAAACATATATACACACACACACAGGTTTGTAATTAAATCTTTGTGGGGACTCTCCATTCATTTCTGTGGGGAAAACTCTAATCCCAACATGACGACTTTAACCCCTACCCAACCCTAACCATAAGTAACCAAACTAAATACAAAACCTTTGGCAATTTTAATTTTAGTTTTTCGATCGCATTCACAGGTCTTTGTGGGGACATGGAAGATGGTCCCCACAATGTCAAAATAAGTCATTACACTGTGGGGACACTGTGGTCCCCACAATATATGATGATCATAATACACACAGACACAACATTTAAACCCCCACCATTGTGAAGGGACTGTGCTACAGGAACCATAATATTGCCCATAGATTCTTATAATTAGAAATAGTAATTTTAACGTATTTTTCCCCTATTTATGTTTTCTGTACTGCATTTACTCCATGCCAATGAGCACAGTGAGGACACCAAACATACCAGAGACACATCCGTTCAAAGTATTCTCTGCATCACACATACACCACACGACCCAATGAAAAATGATATGAAATCTACTCTAATGCTCAATAATTATGGCTTAAAAATAAACAAGTTGAGCTTGATGGGCCGAATGGCCTCCTCTCGTTTGTAAATTTCTTATGTTCTTATAAGTAAAGTTGATGTAAACAAATTCATATGATCACTACTTGCATTTAATACAAAAATTCAACGTGTTTAATTTTTTTTAAAGTATACATTAGAGACACTTTAAAGTGATTTTTTTATTTATTTATTGATCAATTAAAACAGTACTATAAAAAATACATGTAATTAATACAGTTATAATAATGTGCTGAATACATGTACTAAATATAACCAAAAGAACACAATAAAGAGGTTTAATGGAGCCGTGTTTGAAGAACAAAACTTCCTTAAGAGAACTGACTTAGTACTGTTATTAGAATGTCAATAAAGCACAATAACAAAGAGGGTTACGGTCTTAATGTACATAAGACAAACTATACAAGCTCAAAGCCTTTTATGCCATGCAGTCCTTCAAAAAAACATTTTTTTGCACAAAATATATATCATATAGTGGTTTCCGCCAAGCTTCACAAAGACCGAGTGCAATTGACACTGGTTGAATATCAATGTTCACCCAGGTTTTAAACGTCAGTGTAAATCTGCGCCTAGATTAGATTTCTGTTATATAACTTCATAGCGATGGAGTGTGACTCCAAAGTAAAGAGTACCTGGAGGACATTTTATCACCTGGAACACTAGTGGCGAGACGACCCACCAGATCATCACATCAACCGCGACCTCCAGCAACAGCATTCATAGCTTAACTTCAAATTTCTTTCGAAGCAGAGAATTTGTGTAGTTTAAATTGTAGATGCTTCAGATAGTTAAGGGGGGGGGGGGGGCTAACAGACAAAATATTCTGCAGTGAAATTTGGAAGCATCTGTATTTTTGTGTAATACATATTGATCAATTTACTTTCATCCAATTTAACATCGTCCTTCACACTTTATAACAGGGTACTTAAAGCACAATCACAACATATGGACCAAAGCACAGAAGAGGGTCTGTGTATTCACAAGATCTCGTCAACCCAGCCTAAATCAACTTCTTATGAAATGGAGTTGGTCTGTACATGAGGAAAGTACCTCTACAGGGCAAAAAAACGCTCTGAACTGTTCTATGTGCAGATGCCAAAAAAAAAAAAAAAAAAAATCAATTTAATAATTACACTTACATTTTGATCTTTCCCCAGGATAAAAAAAACACTTCAGAAAGATTTGTTGTGATGGCTCAGGATGCAATGTTACAAAACACAAAAATAGCTCCTCTAATGTGAAAACAATGAACAAAAGCAAGAATTATCAGGTGGGATTTCTTGCCATCTCGGATTTGCATATATTAAAGCTAAGAGCAAAAACAGATTGACTTCCCATTACAAATTAATATATGGCAATGGGATTAGTTCAAAAACAATGCTATCTATAATCTTGCAATAGAAAATTTTATGTAACACAATGTTAGTGTATCTTTCTTGGATACGACCATTTGAATTTAGTGCTTATCCAAACATGAAATAAACTTAAAAAAAAAAAAAGTGATTTATACATTTATGCCATTAGAAATCTTTATGGGTATATAAATGTAAAATATTACTTTGTTAATAATTTTGCCGCACACACATCCTACTTTTCAATATAGCAAAGGAACACCTTTGGACCCAAATTCTGCAATGCACATATAAAAGAATTCAATGCTACAGATTATCAAAAATGAGCACCATGCACCCTACCTGTCATTTTCCTTAGCGTGGGTTACCAACAACAGTGCTTTTTAGCATTTTCCATTTAAATCACACTTTTCGTGCAATGCCAATAAATTCTACAAGTTTAGTAATGCATTTTCTTTTTCTTTTTTAAGTGGTAATTAAAAACTGTTGCCTGCTTCGAGTGTGGACTTAAACCGACGCGTGTAAAGAAACCACAGAAATGCACTTCAACAGGCATAGTTCAGTCATTCATCACTAAAAGCAACAGTGTTAAAACTTTTAGGTAATTTGACCCTTTTCCAAAAAATGGACACACGTTATAGGTGAACACTAAAATAGCAAAAAGGGATCAATTTTTAAAAAAGAACCAATCAAAGGAGGGGCCCCCAGAATTCCAGGCCTTCAGGCATCCTTCTTTTTGCTCTTCTTCAAAAAGGAGGGAGTGCGGAACTTCTTCTTTTTCTTGGAGGGGGATTTGCTGGGGGACTCGTCGCTGCCCTGGTCGCCGGCAGCTGCTGCTGCGGCGGCGCCGTCCTCGGCCGCTTCTGGGGCAGCCGGGGGCTCCGGGTTCTCAGGTGGGGGGGGTCCTTCAGAGGGGACTGGGGCGGGGGCTTGGGAGGGTTGGTCGGGGGTCTGGTCGGGAGGGGTTTGCCGTAAAGTGCCGGCGTCACTCTCCTCTTTGTAGGGCTGTTCCTGCTGGGACTCTGAGGAGTAGGATGGGGAAGGAGAGGGAGGAGGACCCAAATGCGACAGTCAGACTGGGCATTGCATGCGCATGAGGACCGCTAACGCAATTAGCAGAGAAACAAAATTCTCTTAAACAGCAAAAAGAAGATAACAAAACAGGCTGATTATTGCTCCACTACGCTCCTTATGCTCCAAATCTTTGTCACATGTCCAAATCCTTTTCTCCTTCTTCCCTTAAAGTAATTCGCAAAAGCATCAATTTATATGAACATTTGAAATATTATGCCACCAAGACAAAGCTAAAAGAAATAAAAAATGTATCATTCCTGGTTACTAGAAAGGCTGAAAGTAATAAAGGTCTGGCCAGGGAATTCAACTTATTGAATTAAACCTTCTTCCCTCATATGAATCACATTCTGCACACAGACGTCATACAGTTTCTAGTGAAAAGTGTTGCTCTAATCTACTAGTCACTGCCAATCTGTCAGCCCCTGAAAAGGGGAAGAAATTCACTCCCCCAGGGCTCTGAGCTGAACAAAGCTCTAACCATGCTGTTATCCTAAATATTCTATGATTGTTATAACTACATTTTTTAAACTCAGATTAAAAACCAACCTGAAGGCTACTGTACTGTATAGTTACCCTTTGCTATTTCTGCATCAGCTGTTATATTGTACAAATACTATGTCAGAGCTTATTATTGGAAAAACGTGACAATGAAATACTTTTAGCACAACAGTAACAGACTTACAAAATGTTTATTTTAGAAACATCTACGTCTAGCTGCCGACAATGGCACAACATTAACGCTGTTTTTGTTGATACTTTTAATCTTTACCTTTTGCCTTCAGCTACTAAGGGTTGATCACAGTGTTGCTATGCTTCCAAACACTTACTTGCATTACATACCCAACCCTGGCCATCCGTTCACACTGCAAGCATAGCTTTCACTTCAAGATAGAAACACCCTAACAAAGTTAGCAAATGCTATACTGAGCAAAGCAAAACACTGCCTTTCAGAAGCATTTTAAAATTACTTACCTGCAAAATGTTAATGTAAACATTTTAGCTTTTTACGTTAAGTGATAAACACTTGTAGACTTTTCCCCAATGGTTTAATTCCAGAAAGCAGAGACAGGGTTACTAATAAGATATTTTTGTTGCAAGGTGTATCTCAGAGAGCTCCATTAATTCTTTTGCTGGATCTAAATATTGGGTCACTGGTTTGGATTTTTTTATTTTTTTTTGGTGGGGGGGGGGGGGGAAACAAACATTCCACACGTCCAGTAAAGAAAAGAATAATTAAAGATGGACATTACTGTTAAATAACACCTGAAAAGTACTGCTGTATTTGATCAGTAAGTAACTGCCACAACAAACTAAACATCACAGGCACTGAGATTAAAGTTCTCATCATACACCAAAACCCAAGGAAGGTTTATGTGGATTTCATTATGTTTCAGTCCCTTCTAATGCAAATATGGAATATTCAGCATCTTAGTTGGGTGGTGGACAGACCATTTTTTTTTTCACAACAGTTTTCCTGGCTATTTTTCTCCACATGATACTGGGACCATATTGAGGAGGACTGGTTCCAGGAAGACCTCTGAAATAGCACCCATCATCAAACGGAAGTCAGACAGAGATAGAAGCGCAGTGAGAGAGAGAAGTTTAGCAGGTGAGTTAGGCAACAGCAGCGCTGCAAAGCAAGGCCATGCATGGAGAGGTTATCAGGACAAGCCTGGGATGTGGGACAGTACTTACTATGGCAACAGGTACTCTTTTGCATTTCCACCTCCTGATTGTAACGCAGCCACAAAGAAGAAAAAGCACAAGTAGAAACAAAATGTCTATGCAGGTCAAATCACAGCCACCACGTTAAAATTAAAAGAAAAAGGGGAAAAAACAGAATAACAGAATGGATAAATACCATTCTTGCAAGACCCCAAGACATGAAAATGAAAAGGTGAAGGGGAGAGATTCAAGACAATGGACACACCTTTTAAGGACACTCTGACATTAGATTACACCTGTGTTTTTGTAAATGACCCTCGACCCCCTAAAACCATTTAAGCATACTTGTTGCCATGGCTACTTCAGACGCAGGATAACAGTGACATCACTGAGGGAAGAGACTTTCCAGGGACATCAAATTTGCACGTTTCTCGTATCACTGAACTAGTGCATAAACTGAATTGGATCTGGATAAAAACTAAGCTAATTTATGTCAAAGATAAAAATCTATATCGCCATGTAATGCTTAAACATGTATATACATATTCCTCACTTTCTGTGTAATTTCACTACACACCTAGTACAATCGAACATCACACAATATTGTACCAAGTGCAGAGGACTTCAGGAGAATTTTAATCAACAAATAGCAAAGCCCTCTGGTAATTACCGTCCATTTAGAGCAAGTTTCCTGAAGCAGCCATGTCAGGGCATTTATACTGGACACTTAGACAATTTCTTAAGATCATCTTGATATATAGAATTCTAGGTGTAATCCAAATGTAATAAAGACCAAAAGGAAATACTGAAAAAGTCCAATTTGATAAGAAAAAGCTTCCCCTCATAAAGGTACTTTTTTGCAGCCTTTTCTCTCCAATTGCTAATTGTCTATTTACTTGATAGAATACATAATACGTTTTTTTTTTAAAATATAATAGGACATTTGGTCTTTTATTACAACACAAAAATAAGTGTAAGGTTATTTAAGGACACGTGTCAAAGACGCACGGACAAATATCGCAGCACTCTCCGTTTTGACCCACATAAACTGTAGTACGTCTGGAAGCCATGCTGGCATTAGGCGGGACAGTCAGGGAGACCTCACCTTCCTCCGGCCTCACTGGGGTGCTGGGGGGTGTGCGGGTTGGGCTTGGACCCTTCACTTCTTCGTGAGCTTCCTGCAATTGGTCTGAAGACACCACACAACCACAGCTCATCAGTATGTATTTCCAGTGAGGTTTTCCCCTAAATGCCATAAACTTCTTTAGCACAGCGTTTCCCAATCCGGTCCTCAGGAACCCGCAGTCGGGCCATGTTTTTGCTCCCTGCCACATTTCTGCTCCATCTTAGCTTCCGGTAAGACATGGGCTGTCTGTGGGTCCCCAGGACCGGACTGGGAATCACTGCTTGAATATAATGATTTCATAATTGGTTAACAATCATAACCAAAATTTATCCAAGTTAAACACTGTGAATCAGCAAAGACCCGGGCAAGGAGTTCAGTGACAAAGCCCAGGTCCAAACAATGATTGTTGTGCAAACACCAGACAGAAGTACAGGGAGCAGAAGAGGACACAGCTGTTGATTAAAGTACACCCGACACACCGCAGAGAATCATGTTAAACCCGCAAGGAACGGAACAGTCACCCACAGGATTATGTCCAAAGTCGCTTAGTCCCAGAACAACGCTGATTGAAGATTGAAGAGTATAGATATTAGTAGCCTCACAGACAATCCCCAGGGAGCATCGGTCCACATGATGAGGTTCCCAACCCCTTTCAGACAAAGAGCTGGCAACATTTGTCTCAAACGAAAAAAAAAAAGCTTAGACTACGTCTGTTAGGGTTCCACAGTTAAATAGTGGATCACCAGGGGCAACGGATTACTGGAGGAAACGGAAAGAAGGTATTTGGGCACACAGCAGGGGGTTGGGGTGGGGGTGCAGTCCCTCCAGAATGCAGGAGAGAGGACTCTGCAATACCTGGAGCCTGGAGCCTTAGCTCCATGCTGGTGCCAAGAGCGCGGAGGACAGCACAGTGAAACTCCTTGTGAGGTGACCCTAAGGGAGCCCTCTCCCCCGAGACAGCGTGCCCCCCGGCTATGCCGTCTCGGCCCACCTCTGCCCGGCTGGGATCCGAGGAAGGCACAGAAGTGAAACTGCCTAGAGGTTCCTCCCCCTCTTCATGCTTGTGGGCAAGGACGGGCACCGTAAGAGGGCTAGGGGCCGGGTTCTCCCCAGGAAGAAAGAGCTGCGCTGGGCCGGACTCTTCTCCCTGTACTGGATACAGCAGAAGGTTCTCCCTCTGCCAGCTGGAGCTCCAGCTGGTGAACGCTATGGAGCTGTGCACTCGGATGCTAAGCAAACATCTCCACATCCCAAATATAACTCAGCGGGATAAACCACTACCAATCCCATCAAAAGATAACTATTAGCAAGGGAACCTTTTTGACCAACAAAATTACCCTGTAGGAAACAACATTATTTGTGCCGCTGTCTGTGATATTGCAAGAATAGTTTATGCCTGGTAGTCTAGCCTTAATGTTAATAAAAGAAATCCCTAACCAAGAGAGTAAACTTCCGTCTATTGTTTTTACGGAAAAAAGAACCAAGACTTCATATAAATCCAAATGGATGCAATAAACTGATGACATTAAATGAACTAAATTAGAAGAATACAAACATTATTAATCATTAAATTCTACTTTTCAAGAAATGAAGATCTTAATCATTTCTTACAAAGGCAAATTCACTGAAAGCCATCACCCAAACGTCAATCATTTGCAAACAAATACAGTTTTCCCTGTTATTATTATTATTATTATTATTATTATTATTATTATTATTATTATTATTATTATTATTATTCTTTTAAAGGGCCATGTTTGCTCATTACCTTCAGGACCCTTCTGCTTGAGTTCCACTTCCTTGCGGTACTCCTCTAGCTCCTGGTCAGTCAGCTTGTTGAAGGGGTTTGGTCCAGACTTGCTGACAATGACACGTGGCTGATATTCCTTCTCAATGATGGCCTTGGAGGCAGTAACTAGCTCCCCCTAGAGGCAAACAAAGGCATACCATAGAGAAGCCCAGGGTTATGGCAGAAAGTACCATTCTGCAAGGCGTCCTGCAATGCAAACTCAATCATCAGTTCACAAGGTGGCCCGCAACTTCATCAATGTCCAAATTTTCCCATCAATACCAGTAGACTCCTTAAAGTGGTTACATACAGACACATCCGGTCATATACAAACAGCATGCAGTCTCCAAACCTTCAACAATAAATCTGGTATGTATTTGTGTCCATGGCAAAGCAATGTAAGGCAGCTTATCCACTCATACTATGAAGCTCCTGAACTATAAAATATTTTCAGATCTAAAGAAAAACATTTTTGGTCCCGCGGAAGTACTCCCAAGTCGCCACTTTATACCCTGAACCTGACTGCACTGCTACATGAAAAGTCACGAGACGTTCCAAGGAACATCCCACTCAATAAATAGTCAGTCTGTGCAATATAACACACATTAATAAATATAACACACATTAAAAGACATACACTCCTAGTTAGAACATCCCCCAAACATGACCAGCCAGAAACAGGACGGGCTATGAAATAACTTTAAAAAAATGCAATTACCAACTAATAATAATAAAACAACAACGAATATCATCATCAATATTATTATAATCATTGTCACTACTATCATTATTGTTGTTGTTCTTATTTTGTTAACAAAAACAACAACAAACAACAACAACGCCACCACCACTACAGAGGGACAAAAGTTTCTCAAAACACACAATATGATGGTTCGTTATCTTCACGGTTCTGTTCACCAAAAGCAGCTGGGTGCTTTTGCTGTTGCATTCACGCTTGATTTATAAGATAGCTAAGCCAATCACTAGGGTAAGATGCCAAACCTGTAAGTCAAGACAGCGTCTCAGCCCGTATTGACACCTGCCACTTAACCGGCAGGCCGTATTTCTCCGTGAGCAAACAGCACCAACATATTCTATAGATGAGGGTTCAAGTGGGACCACACTGTGACAAAACCCAGTGATGCAGAACACGCCGGCTCACCTGCAGAAAGGAGCGATCCACCACTGGCCCAGAAAGCAGTTGAGACTGAGGCCCCGCAGTTTTTATGTCTTGAAGGTTCTGCTCACGGATCTGGGTGCAAAGGAAAGCAGGATGGTAGAGGGTTTCATGTCAGGGAACATGTGAGCAAAGCAGCCGCATGTAGCCACAGACCTGCCCTCTTAAAAGGAACGAACTACAAACTGACACTAAACTCTACTGCAGGACTGCATGATATGACACCGTGATTATATGGGCATGTGCAATAATCACCAGGGCTTTAGATGATGAGTGTAAATACGTCACAGTACGCCTCTGATTAATATTTTAGGCATACTACGAATCTGCTTACCAAAAAACGTTGGCGCAAGTCAAATGTATAATCACAATTATTACACAATGTCATATTGTGCAACCCTACTATACTGTATAGATTTTGTACACGATAATTTGTTAGCTTTCTAATGTATGGTACATAAATGTGTGTTTATGTTTATTTGGAAGAAAACTATAGCGATTTATTGCAACAACAGACCTTGTTTCTCATCTCTTGCACCTCTTTGGGGTTTGTGTTGAGCGGGACAAACTGATTGGCCACCGCAGCCTGTCGTAGGCCCTCCTCCTTTGTCCACTGTCATCACCACGGTAAAAATCGAACGCATTGAAACAAACAAGTTAACATAGAAACCAAAAGGACATACAGGCTTAACAAAAGAGCATGCATTCAATAAATATGAAATAATATGTTTATAGGTAGGGAGCGTGAGAACCAATGATGATGCAGTCTCTTTAATTAAAGTTGCAGTTTAAATTTAATTGTATTATATAAATAACTATCATAAATATTGTGTTTCGCTGCCAAACTTGCTCTCACCTACATGTGAAGAACAAGATGAGGGAGGCGAAAAGAAAATTTCCCTATGGGGATCAATAAAGTATTATTATTATTATTATTATTATTATTATTATTAAAATGAAAGTTTGTTCATTTACCCATTTTCAGAACCATTTATCGAGGTATGGACTTAAGTGAACCTGAATATTCATCTTACAAACAACATTCCCAATTCCTCCGAATAAATTTAAATAGACTGCACTTTTGACAGGGGCTAAGGGTGAAAAAAAATTACAATTTTAAAAATAGCTCCATTATTTAATTATGCACACATCCTTCACTGACATACCATTCTTCAGGAAAAAATTCTGTTGCTAATTATAGCAGCTCTTTTCATTTTTCATGTGTAAAACACTCAAACTTTCAGCTTAATGACTAATAAGCTGTCTCTCCCTTTAAATAATGAGGTTCTGTGAGACCCCTCTGCTAACAAGCACAAAGTACTGAATTTGCTGGGTTTCCTGCCATGATTCTTACACTGTAAAGGAAGCGAGTGATTTTTGCCCTTGAAATTAAATGCAACTTTGCCCAAGAATACCTAAAATGAGTATAACCTGGCATAGTACTAGGAAGATTGTTGCAATGTTGTTAGGAAGGACTTCATACTGAACATAATTTCACCATAATAAAACTTAGCTTGTCAGTAAATGTTTTGCCTTGTTTCAGTGCGCCACAAATAGAATAAAACTTTTACAAAATAAAACAGGCAGTATAAATTTTACAGCGTTACTAGACAGTTTTAGTCTTTAGTCTTATTCAACAAATTAAAAATATTAATAGGAAACAATTACATTATTGATCACAACACATAAATAATACAGATGGTAACAGGACGTAAACCAGTGAACACTGGCCACCATTAAATCATCATTGATACTTGTCCCGATAAATGAGAACCACAAACGATATGAAGGCATCACATGATGGTATGAAGGCATCACATGATGGTATGAAGGCATCACATGATGGTATGAAGGCATCACATGATGGTATGAAGGCATCACATGACGTGAACATGGCGGGTGAGATGATGATGTTTTTTTTTTTTTTTAAAGCGCCGGGAATGAGCAAAAAAACACAGAAGCACGAGTGAGCATCACCAAAGTTGTTTCTCAGGCTACAGACGAGACAGTAAAACACAAAACGCTTGCCCATGACTTACAGAAGCTCATGCTCTCAATACTCTCTAGTCCACTGAAACGGCAGAGTCAGTCGGTGATATAAAGTCTGATCCAAATTTTCCCCAAATTTATTTGCTGATAAATCCCATTAAATCCCCAAAGGACATAGAGTTTAAAGTGGTAAAGTAGGACCCTGCCACTGAGTCCCTGAGAAAGTTACTTAACTTGGAATGATTTTGTAAACATAAATCAACAGACTGAGTGAGAGACTGCCAGCTCTCTAAATTGGTTCCAATCTACCATGCAAATAAACTCTTAAATCATTTTATCATAAAACAAATAAAACAAAAAAAAAAGATTCTCTACAACCACAGTTCTTTGCTAAAGGTTCTGACAGACAAACATTTAAATGTAGGTAGACAAACACAGACTGGCAACATAATTGTAGGTGTACAACTTAAAGTATATTTCACCTTCACAACAATGGGAAAACTGAGGTCTTAAGATTCTGTTACTCAATCAAAAGAAGAAACAATTTTAGTGTTGTTAGTCGCACACAGCAAGTGCATTTTACCCCCCCATCAGATTTCATCCCCATGCATTACTATGTATGCACTTACTTTCATGGAAATAGTTGAAATAAGGCCTACTCAACATAGCATGAGCTACATGTACTAATTTCCTCTTTAAAATGTAGCAGCCACGTAGTAGAATGGAAAACCAGAAGTAGATGAGGAGACGCTTTGAGATGACGAGCTAGGAGAGTTCATGGGATGAACATGTAGGCATGAAATACTTACAGATCACGCTTAGTCTCTCACAACACAAACCTTCCACTAGAGATAATCGTTAAAGAGTTAATATGTGTAACGATTTTAAAAACTTGCTCATGCTTGGGCACCCTTTATAGAAAGTCAACATTTTTGTTCAAGATCCAAATGAAACTTCAAAAAAGGGAAAAAAATTACACTACAGCAACTGAAATCACTGGGCAGTCGGGGAAATGAACCTTAAGTCATAAAAAAGCGAGCTGTAACTCCGGAATACCAAGCTGGTCTCATCTTGAGCAGTTTTACATCTTACATTCGCACAGTCGCAAACTGAATTGGTGAATTATTGGAGAAGAGGCTACAAGGACATATATTCATTTCAAAGGGTAACAAGCTAACCAGGGCACTTCTATAGTAAAGCAGCCGTATACAATCATGTCCTAACAAGAGGTCGATCACCTAATAACTGATATATGATATGTGTTGTGAAAATTTCTGAAACTGTCCTTCGATTGTCATTCAATTGTTTGTCAAATACTTCAATTTAGCTAATCCCAAAGGCAGAATAACTTTAAACTTCTTTTTCATATGAGAAAGAGAAGAATCTGGGTTCTTCACTTTACCAGAAAATCTAATAGAACCGTTTTGTTTTCAGTCGCATGAATATTGCAGCATGTCAAAGATAAGAATCTATGCAGAACTTACTACTTGAATCACCCAACCTAACAAAGGCAGTTTTCGTTGACTGAATAACTCTACTAAAGCACATCACTACTTTTAGCAAGACGAAAAGAAAAACAAGACGACGACATTTGCAAAGCAAAAGTGATTAGCAGCACTACCAAGCCACATCCCACTATGGGTCCAGGCCCCTCCCACCACACCATCCTGTGAAC
The DNA here is from genome assembly GCF_048594095.1 of Paramormyrops kingsleyae. Classification (NCBI taxonomy): domain Eukaryota; kingdom Metazoa; phylum Chordata; class Actinopteri; order Osteoglossiformes; family Mormyridae; genus Paramormyrops; species Paramormyrops kingsleyae. The sequence continues at coordinate 25,201,941 of NC_132803.1, forward strand.
ATCCCCCCCCTCCACAATGCATCTAAACACATGCGACACTGCATGCATCTGGACAGCTGGGGGGGGAGCATGAGCCTTCAGGGAATCCAAGGGATCAGGGGAGGTTTTCTGCAAATAATCAAATTCTAAATTCTAAAAGAAGAACCATCTCAAGCAGTTTTAGTTATCACTGTCCAGAGACTAAGGCTGGTAGTGTTAGATATTAAGAGCTACGTTATAATGCAGCCCTGTTTCGGGGTTCCGTCCCCAGAGCCTGCAAGCGCCGGCCAGCTGTCCACACTAGCCGAACGTCTAACTATGAACAATAAGGAAGGCACAGACCAAGCAGCTGGTAATACAGCTTGGCACGCAGACACCGGACGAGAGAGACTGCAGGAAGGGGTTCACGTGATCGTGTGTAACGTTCGCCCACACCTTAGCCTTCGACTTGGGGCTGCCGCCGTCGGGGCCCTCTTCGGCGGCCTCGTCGGGCCGGCCCGAGTTCAGCCAGCGTGTCTTCTCGCGCTGCTGCCTCTGAAAGCTGTGTTTGAGGGGGGAACGCGCGCCCGACTCACTGTCCTCGGCATAGGGGTAGCCTGTGGCAGATGGGGGGATTTCTACATCACTGTATTTTTTCGCTTTGTCCCGGAGAGCAGGGCACCGGTACGGGTATCCAGTTCTGTAACCCTAGAAGGACGAGATATTATAGAAGGGAAAGAAATTAATCAGTGAGGTATAAAAATGAGTTTAAGGGAAATTGAAATTCAGCTTTTTAGTCCTTTCACCTCAGCTGGGATTCCAGGTATCAAATTCTCTAAAACTTACACTTTAGCCCCTTGAGGTCAAGAACTACACAGCAGCAGATGCAGCTGAGGCAAGGCGATGCACGATTAAGAAAGAAGGGTCAACCAGTCACTGAAGCAACTGGCTGTTATGGGCCCACTCTGCTGGCCCTGGGATTCAAACCAGCAACCTTCTCATCACGGACACAGCATCCTAACACACTGAGCCACAACACCCATATGTCACACAATAACAGCCGACTTTCAGCTGGAATAGTACCAGTAACAGGATTTTTCCCCAAACACCCCCCCCCCCACCTACCAGGTTATCCAGCATCCTCATGAGAGCCTCAAACTCCTGCTCCCCGACCTGCCACTTCATCTGGGCTCCAGTGCCATCGCCAGTGAGCTCGTAGGAGCGGGGCTTGGCTTTGTACTTCCCCGGGTCCAGCATGACCAGGTTGTCGGGGCCCCCGGCGCTAGCTAAAGTACGCACCTGTGGAAGGCGTCCAGTGCAGCACATTGTCACTCAACTTAATACGAGCGCTACACCCCAAATAAAAAATTTGATATACACACACAAGTTTATATATAAAATTTTTATGACAAGCACTTTCAGAAAATGGATGGATGGATATATTGTTGGAATATGCTCATTCTCCTGTCTCCTGATAACGTTTCTCATCTAATTGACCAATGAAAAGATGTTTTATGATGTCATCTATTTAAATGGTATTTATGTTCGTACTAGTTAACACTTACAGTATATTCATGACGATCATTTCTATGGATTATGTTCTATTGCTAAATTTGACAACTTCATATGGATAACTAGATAACCAACATCATTGTTAAATCTGAATACAGTGAGATTAGTTTGTAACTTGTAGACACTGATATTTGCCTTGCTGAGGCACACATATTACATTACTATAAACCTGCACATCTTTAAGTGCAACATTTATTTCAAAAAAGCTATTTAAAAACTAAAACCATGACCGATCATACGATAACCAAACACGAAAACAGCAACCAAATGATTTGCCGCAATTAACTGCAAGCTGAACCTGTAAGGATCTGAATACGTACCTGAATCTCACAAGCCGTCACCAAGTTATGGATGTAGTAAAAGGCTTCCTCCACAGTTTCTCCAACAGAGACTAGGCCATGATTGCGAAGGATAAGAACCTACAAGACACTCCCTTGTTAATTCATTTCTCTCGTCACCGATTCCCTACATACTGTAATAAAAAACAAAGTGAGACGGCTTCCCCTCCAGCATACCTTGCTCTTAGGCCCCAGGTTTTTCTGAATCAACACATTCTCCTCCTCATCGACCAGGATGCCATGGTAATCATGGTAGGCCACCTCCCCGAGGGACAGTGCCTCCGGTGAGATTGGCAACAAGCCACACTTCATGGCCGACACCTGAGGGCAGAGAGAGCCAGCTTTCCATCAGTCACCTTATCGTTCCGGGCACTGACCCAACACTTCCTGCATAACAGGAAGGCGCAGCAGAGTTGAAGGTCAGTACAACATCATTAGAAATTTCAAACCCTCTTCCTGCAGTTAAATCAATTTTACATAATATTTTAGTTCCGTCCAGAAACCAAATGGGGGGGTGGGGGTGGGGTCTAGAAAATTTTAAGAGGGGTTAAAACTTTGTATTGTACTATCTGAGTACGTTCCCGTTTCCATGACAACACGCAAAAATATTACAGCAATTGCTATTATAAATGCAATTGCTGCTACACTGAATGCGCATAGAATGAAAAACTTCGTTATTTCAGAGTTATTTCATGACATTCAAACCTAAAAAAAGAAGAAAAAAAAAACAAACCACAAACAAACCCCATCTGTCAGAGCAAGTCCCAGCGAAACAGGAAGAATTAGCACAGATGCAGAGAGACAGAAGGAAGAGCAGAAACGCAGATCGGGGCCCTCACCGCCGCTCCAGCAGGCGTGTGGATATGCACGATGCACTTGACGTCCGGCCGAGCTGCGTAAATGGCGGAGTGGAGCGTGAATCCCGCTTGATTAACCCCCAGGTTGGTGCTGCCCCTGTCGACGATTTCCCCCTGAAGGTTGATTTTTACCTGCAAGCCATTGAAATACATGGTAATTCTTTGGTTCAATTAGTTGAAAATTTCAGTTAATCCAAGTTTAACATTCATTTCATCGCAAAGTGTATTATCAAATGGGAAAAAATGACACCATCTGCAAAAATTCAGAGATGGTTAAAAGGTTACTGCCCTGCCACTGACCCATAGCACAACAAACAAATTGCATCCTCGCAGACAGATGACCTCAGAAGCTTGGAGCTGTAAAGGATTTACAAGAAGCTGTGGACTGAAACCATATATAATGGTTTTATTTGGGTGGCACTGAATTTCTAAATTTTCTCTCATAAATTTCAGAACATCAGGTCACAAATCAGGTTCTTTTTCCATGACTGCTGAAAGGCCACATTTGACACACAACCATTCCTGCTGAATGACAAATTCAAACGACTGCTAAAAATATCTGTATGGTGAACGGTACGTCATTCTTCACCCTCAGCGAAGTCTGTATTTCATTATTATTAAAGCATGAACCTGGAAAAATGAGACACAGGCACACACTGGGGTCTAACTACATACCACTTAAATTTACGGCAAATGCTGTCAGGCTCACTTGCGTGAAGAGAGGACAGCACAGCAACCAGGACTAAACATGAATGCTGAATGCATACTAACATACAGACGCTCCTCTACTTACGAACGAGTTGTGTGCCGTATGGCCGTTCATAACTTGAAATGTTCATAAGTCATTATTCAACATCATTTTAAGGGTATACGCAAGTATAAAGAACTAGGATGCTGGGAGTTCGCACGCTACACTGCTGCGCGGCGGGAATAGCGGCCAGAAGTCGTACTAGGCGAAATTGGCGCGCAGAAAAAATATATATATGTTGCGCACAGGAAACAGGAGCCCAACGAACACAACTTCGTTCGTATGTCTGAAAGTTCGTAAGTTGAAAGTTCGTAAGTAGAGCACCGTCTGTATATCAGCAATGTATTCATTTGAATCAGGGCTATCCTTTGAAATTACTAGTATTATTTCACCCACTCAGTTTAATACTTAAGTTTAATACTTAAATTTATTACACTGGTGTGTGTCTATTATGCTATTTTTTCTAAATCTTGCTTAAGTCCTACTCTTAGTTTAGATTACTAATTAGAGGACTGATTGGCTGAAGAGTCCTCACACCTAGATTTCAACAGCTGACCTAAAAGTTATCCCAAAAACTACCACACTGGCCCTTTGAGGATAAGATTCGCCGCCCCTGGCATACAACGACATTGGCGCTATGTTTTTTTTTTTTTATTTACTCTTTACTGAACAATGTTACTCTGCCAACAATACTGGACAACAGGAACCTACCAGGCTGGAAGCTGTGACCTCACTGTACAGAAGCCCAAAGGGGACAATCAGGAAACGCTCCTGTTCAGAATTCAGCCGGACCTGAAAGACAAACCAAGCAGATAGCATCAACGTGTATAGGCCCTCGACTGTGGAAAAACCCCTGGGGGGAAACGACAAAACACAAGGATAATCACTACTGACACTCTCACTTGCTAGATAGTACTCTGACACAATATTCTAGAATGTTCTGTTAACCACATGAATCAACATAGTGTATTAATAGAAACTACCATAAATAAAATTAAAAAATAAAATTGAAAACAAAATTTAAAAAAAAAAATACTCGTGAAATTAAAACTAAAATAAAAAATTTAAATGACAAATTTTAAAAAGCCACCTCGCATTCTGAAAGACCTCTGGCAGGATGGAGTTAAGCAGCAAAAAAAAAATCATCATTAATTCTAGAGACACTGCCTCAAACCCACAGTCTGTGGGATTATGGCGCATTCACCATGTGTAATTGTCTCACAGTGCATGCTAATCCTAGCCACCATGCGTCTCACCCATCTTTGGCTGACATATCGGAGCTACTCACCGTCAGGTGGTTGTAAATGAGCTGTGACCAGCCAAAGAGGTCCGTGAGCCGGTAGAACGCGGCCAGCTTGGAGCGCAGCAGCTTCTCGCCCTTCTCGTACGCGATGGAGTCCGAGCCGCGGAGGTCGTTCACTGGGGTCACCATGCCCAGACCTGCCAATGGCAAAATGGAATGAGTGTGGTCAACTCAGCACTCAAAGCCAATGATTATTGACATTCAGGAATTGGGTTAAAATAAATAAATAAATAAATTCACAATAGCCAGCCATAAATTTAATATATAGAGTGATTTTGTCATGTCATACAAACCACTGAAATCTACTCTATTGTAGGTCATATGGTCATTGTAATATTCACAAAGTTCATGTAGTCGTCAGATGGCATGATTCATGCTTTGAAATGAGACACCGAACCATAAATTTCAGAGCACTGTGATCGACAGCAGGAGCGAAACAGGTACTGCTACTGCTTTACTTCATCCACCAGCATTGAAACTGTACTAGACATCGATGACAACTATATCAATACAAGCCCTCCCAATACTAGATCCATTCTTCCATCAATCTATACATCCATCCAATTTCTAACCACTTAACCTGGTTAGGTCATGGGGGGCCTGGAGCTTATCCCAGGCAGCATAAGGTAAAAAGCCCCCCCCCCCCCCACACGGCATGCTAGGCCACCACATCTAGTATAACAGTAATAAGGTCTGTAGACCATGAGAAAACTAGGGTACTCAGAGGAAAGTGTTTGTGTGTGTGTGTGTGTGTGAGAGAGAGAGAGAGACAGTCTCATCTCTCTATGCTAGCTATAGTTTTAAACTGAAAGGTTAACAGTTTAAACCAGGTTAGACTATTAATGCCAACTCAGAGATAGCCCACCATTAAAACTAACATTTGCTAAATTAGTAATAAACATCACTTAATTCCCATTCCCTCTGAATATTCACACTAATGGCCAACAAACCTTTATTCATTCAGTGTGTCATCAGCATAAAATAGCATTCGCTCATCTTTGAAAAGTGTATTTGAATTACATTTCCTGTTTTAGTGTAACATAAGTCCATGGCTGACCAGACAGACTGGTTTTCAGTAACGCACTCATAACTGCGACAATGTCTAGCCATGACCTCCACACTGCATCATTTTTTTACTTCGTGCCAGCAGTGATTGCGTAATGTAACAAACCTGCAACATCTGGCACCAGTTGATCTGGAAGGCTCCATCAGAGAGGGGCTGCCTACGTTTCAGCATGTACTCGGCACCAACTTCAGCAAAATCTCACACACTTCTCCGAGCGGCCAGATGGTGAGGTGCTACCAATCCGGTACCTCGTCCGCTCCCTTAGCACGCACGTGTCCCGATTCTCAATGGCTGTACCAGATGACAGCTGCGCTACTCCAACGGCTAGAACTGTCTAGGGGTTCATATGACGACGAAAAAAAACCTGATTTGTATCACTCCTAATTCGCAGGTCTCTGCAGTGTGCCACACTGTGAGGCAGAGAATGTTCCACTATGTTCTGTGATCATGTCTCACCATGGAAGTGAAAAATAAGTAGAAAGCAGAAAAGAGGTCATGCTGATAATCATTTTATTAGATTTTTTAATGGTTAATAAATCGGGGTTAGTTTTAATTAGTGATCATAACGGTGGATCATTAACAAAATCCAACAGACTTCCTCATGGCAAAAACTGTTTGTGTGTCATGGAGAGCAAGACGGGGAATTTCCCAATGGGTATGAACACAGTGTCATTATTTATATTATTTAAATAGCATCGAAACAGATCTTGGGCGGAAGGTAACTTACTTATACCCAGTAATTGTAATATTAGGTTTATCACAATGCCCAGCAACCATATTGTCCAAAAGCTTTAGTGTTATTTTTACTAGTAAAAGTTCAAAGTACAGTGAGGTGCTTACTCGTGCGTTTCCTGCAGACTGGGTCATTCGACACAGTGCTTCACTTGCTTTCGCTCATTGTCACTATACAATACACACTATTTCCATACAGCAGAATACAAATGGCTTTTCGTGACCAGTTCTTGTTCGCCTTCCTCTTCTTTACTCATTTTTTGCTTAATTTTCACAAACGTGCCACGCAGTCTATGAATCAGTCCAACAGAAAGGACAAAAACGATAGTGTTGTCTCAGTGATCACATAGAGTACTCATGTGGTAAACTTTAGACTTTTTTTTTTTTTTTTTTTTTACTTATACTAGATAATGTTCAAAAGGAACCATCATTATAATTGCAAAGTTTGCCAAGTTTGGTTTTCTGTGACTAAGTAAATGTTTTAGTGCAATTTATTGATGGTTTGAACCTAGGAGACTATAGCAGTCCTTGCTGTGACAACTTCATGTGCCTGAAATACCATGTTGACATTAACGTTGCACATCGTACAAGCCTAGCAGTACAGCGTGTGACTTTTTGGCAGATCCGCCGGTTTCCTTATACTGTCCAAACACATTAAACTTAAGTGAACTGGAGTGTTTAAATTGACTGAGTGTGCAGCCTGCAATGTATGGTTGGTTCCTGCCTTGCAACAATTTCAATGTATATGTATTATATTATAAACAATTACTCTATGAATCAGCAAATTAAAATCAGCAGATTACTCAATTATTAATATGATCGATAGTGACAGCCCTAGTATAAATTTTTATGTGATAAAGTTTCATCTCGTGGTATGAATGGTATAGCGATGCGATGCACTTAGGGCTGCCACTAACAACTGTTTTTCTATAGGTTAATCTATCAACTGTATTACCGATGGTTCAATTAATCTTAACCATTATTTTTCCTCCAGAAAATCAAACTGACCATCTCATCTAATTTAATTTTATTTTGACAACAACATACTGTATGTCATTAGGTCTTTACATAACGGACACTTGATTTTGGAAAGTAGACAGATGTTTACAATTTGATAAGCCTAAAATATCATATACTGAGATGCCAAAAAGGTAGTTAACCGTATTAATAAGCATAAGGATACGCCAAATTAGGTTTGGTTAGCAGAGCATGCTAAATGTGGCTATTTTGGTAAATCGTGGAAGCGTGGTGTTGCAGTGCTGCTGTTTGAGTGCGGTATTTTTAAGGGCTACATTACTTCAAACTTCGTTTAAACCCATCTCGCCTCATTTCTTCACCACCCCTGCAATGCCTGGTAGCTACGCTCCACATTAAACTTAACAATAACAATAACTAAAGTAAAGTATTAAGAAGTTACGTTATACTTAAGATTTCCAGGCAAAACACTACCTAGGTAACTTTTGCGCCAACACTTGACTTATGCTGTGTCACCACTACTGCACTATAATGCTGCGTTTATTTTATATAGCGCCTCTCACAACAAAGTCGACTATAGGAACTTTACATGGGTGTGTTGTGATACACTAAACATCATTAAGACAGAATATTACAGAAACAGGGAATAGGGAGAATAAAGAGTTGAAAGAAAGAAAGGCAGACGAAAACAGAGGAGAGGAACCAAAAAACTCCCAAGTAGAGAGAGAAAAAAACCTCTGGGGGTCCAAGGTCTACTGGCCCCCCAGCCGCCCCGGACACGCTAACAGCAGCTGACTGTACTCACTCATGTTGAGGGCGGCCATGCCCCCCTGCGGCACGGCCGGGTACATAGTGGGGGTGCTGGTGGTCATGAAGTCGGCGATCTGCTGCAGAGCCAGCAGGCTGGTGGGATTCTTCCCCTTTTTCAGCTGGTCCTGGATCATCGTCTCCAGCTCATCGCAAAAAGCCTAGATCCGCAGCACAGACATAAGCCCTTCGTCAGTGCGGCGAAAAACCAGCAAGTAGAGTTCATATTAACAGGGAGAGTCCATGACGACATCCAAAATGGGAGTCGCAAGTGATTTTGGGAAGAGGACTTTCAATGAAGTTACTCATAGAAGTGGTAGTTGTCATGGAAGGTCACATGACACGAGTCTGAGGAGCAGGGGAGGGGCAGGGTGTGTTTGGCACTGATACAGCAGACCCCCCCCCGATCTGAAGACGGTTATGAAGCACACATATCCATGTATGAGTGAGTGTGCTTGCATCAGGCATGGGAGAAGATTCAAATTCATGGCAATTATTATGAAGTACTCACAGTTAAGGACCATCCATTCATTTCTATGGGCATAACCTTAATCCCAACAATGACAACCTTAACCCCTACACAGTCCTAAACTTAACTATAAGTAACCAAAGAAAATACAGGACTTTCACATTTTTAGATTTTCTATTGCAGTCACATATTTTTATAAAATTGAGTTTCCCCTTCAAAATGGTCTCCACAACATCAAGATAACATATTTATTAAAATTGAGGGGACCAAATGTCCCCACGTTGCAATAAAAATCTGACTAAAACACACACACACACACACACACACACACACACAAAGAACTATTTCCTGGTTTTCTTGCTATTGTGTCCCAGTACAAATGCAGCAGTTGTGTTGGTCGTCTCTCCCTCATCTGAGATTCCCATAGAGAGAACATCACGCCACAGCTGGAAAGGCATCAATACGGGGGCTAGAAGTGACACCTCTGTCATCTGAAGATGACGTTCTTTGTCCTCATCTGACCAGCATCTCCAGCATGCCTTTCAACAAACTCCATACCAAGCGGCACAGACGAGAATCGGCCCCCTCCGCATCCGAAGCTAGAGCACTCTCTGCGGACAGTGTGGGTCACTCCTGTCAGGCAACGAGGGAGTCTGGCCTCAGTGAAGGAGTGTAAGCACCTTCAGATCTTGTTCATGATTGACAAGAGGGAACATGAGACAAAATCAACAGCGGTAAAGCAGGAGTTAGGTTGTAAAACGAGACTTGTGGTTTACCAGCTTATCTACATCCCCATCCTCACGCAGAGACCCGTGGTCATGAGCTATGGGTAAGTAACAAAACAACAAGGTGGTGAGAACATGCAGGGGAAACCAGGCATCTTCACTGGGGAAGAGCTGCTGAAACTCCAGGGCGAGAGCAGTGAGCTGAGGTGGTTCCAAAATCCCACAAGGATGGCACCTGGACTGGCAGCAAAGGAGCTGATCCAGGCATACCCCACTGGGTGGAGACCCTGGAGGAACCCGAGAACATGCTGGAGGGATCATATCTCCTGGCCGCCTGGGGAACGTCTAGGGCAGGGCTCCCCAATTCTGGTCCAGGAGGACCAGTTTGCAACACAGCTTGCAGATTTCCCTGCTCAGGCACACCTACTAAGCTTGGTAATTAGCTGATTAAGATGTGTCTGAGCAGGGAAGTCTGCAAACTGTGTTGCAAACCGGTCTAGGGATCTCCCCCAGAAAGACCGTCTGTCGCCATGGAGAAAGGTGTCTGGTCGGACCTGCGTAGCATCCCGCCAAAAGCAGCGGGAAAGTTCTGATGTCGCCGATGATGACGATGACATTTTTAAAACAGGATCGACAATATTTCTCAGAACACTGTGCTTCCAGAGAAAAGCTGACAACCAAACCAAAAACATATTTGGATAATGCTTATTGGAAAGATCCAGGGACAGAGTGTATACCCCACTACAAACGTTACCTAAATTCACTTCCAGCTAAGAGGCCTTGCATGGAAAGGTGTCATTCCATTACTTGTTATGCATCTGTCCGTAATTCATACATCAAGTATTCCCCTCTGTATGAGCAGACATAATTAATAATAATTACACATTTATTTCAGACAAGTAGCATATGTATTTAAGGGGGCCGATGCATGTTGTCACGGGGGGACTGCCCCCCACCCCGAACCACCCATAAATTTTTAACACCCTTACAAAACTGACTGAAACAGTTCAAAAATAGGCCAGACCATTCAGCCAAGAGTAAATTAAAAAATCAAATCAGACCGGCTAATAACTTTTTGCCCCCAAAATATTCATCTTTCCAAACATGGCCAGGAGCAGGAAACAAAGAATTATTCTCAAGATAATTATCCATCTGCCCTTAAAGCTCATTTGAGTCCATTGTTTCCCTTCAGTCTGAATTCAGCATTGTCCAGCCACAGACAATGGAGAGAGTGAACAGAAATCCTAAGCCCATCTGCAAGCCCATTTCTATGAAAGACAATCTACACAAGGCTGAGCTCTGCGGTACTTGGGGGTACTCTTCTTTGTCATGGTCACTGACAGTTACGCATTACACTACACTGCTATAAAGGTCATTGGCAGAGATGTACTATCCTTAAACAGGGCAGTGTGTGGTTTTGCAGGTTACAACTATGATCAGAAGGTCACTGGCTCAAATCCCGTGGTTGGGCGCTTTATTAGATTAATAATGTATATATATCTAAATGAGAGCAAAATGCTTTAATGATTATTACCATATATTAAACTTGGTAACACGCTTGCTTAACTGGCATGATTTTAATGATCACTATTGAGATTACTGGAGGGGGGGGTTGAGGTCTCCACACATTTTGAGATTATTTTGGGTGGTTGTATTGCCCGGTTTTCATTACAGGGGGGGGGGGTTACAACTCCAAAGCTTCGATAATTCAATTCATTGTATATTATTTTTGCATAGCGCCTTTCACAACAAAGTCACCCCAAAGTTACATGGGTGTGTTGCAATACATTCCTGTGTTACTTGTACTGAATAATTCAAAACAGGGAAAAAGGAAAGACAAAGAAACGAAAGAAAGAAAGATGGCAATAGAGGAGAGGAACCAAAAACTCCCAAGGAGGGAGAAAAAAAAAAAAAAAAAAAAAACTCTGGGGTTCCAAGGTCAACTGCCTGCCCAGCCCCCCCCCCCCTCCCCCCGGTCATGCTAACATTATAGTAAACACTGGGCTTGCATATTGAAGACTGCTAAGCTCGGTCCTGCCCAACTTTTCAGAACCTTGCCTCAAGGTGTAACACCCCATTCAGCCCCCCCTGATTGGGAGTGTGCGGTCCCCGACTGACCGGACTCTGCAGGATCATGGACACTCGTTTCCTCTGTTCCATCATGTTGAAATCCTGCCGCAGGTCCGGGGCCATGTTCCTCTCGCGCTGGTACTCCGCGCTGCTCTCGTCCACACGGTCAAAATAGCGCTCCTTGTGGGGAGCGGTGGTGGGGGGTGGCGACGTCACCACCCCGACGCCCGATTCTCCGTTCATTTCCGCTCCTGGAAGGACAGGAGGAGGAAGTCAATGATTTCACTGAAGGGTCTGAAGACTCCACAGACACTGCCGTCAGAGACCTGCCAATAGCTCCCTTCACAACCAAGGAGCCAGATGTTCAGGCGTCTATAAACACCTGCCCGTTTCCGTACAAGTCACATGACCCGCCGGCCGGAGGCCTCCCACTGATCTGAAAGTCAATATACTCTGGGAAGGCTTTACTTTCATGGGAAAGCAGATTAAATTTAATGACTTAAAGAGTCTTACGTATTTTTAATATTACTTATTTCCCGGAATAGTATGAAAGCAGAAAATCCAAAAAAAGTTACGTTTAATCTTTTCTTCAAGAAAGGAGTATCAAAGATAAAAACTCAAATAGTAGCTATTCCAGTACAACTAAATAATATCATAGGCAGACAAAAGCTTGTCTTTCATACTGTTACAATATTGGATCAAGTCAAGGACTTAATTTACACGTTGTAGGAGTTGTCTAAAGAATTAAAAAAAAAGACATTTCCAGAAACAATGAGGTTCGAAACAGTTAATTTATAAAAATCACACTCCTTTCATGGAGGCGGAGTGGAGATACTAGAGAGGCTGAAATGGCTCTTTTTGCTCATTTGTCTTGGGGGGGATCGCATCTCCCCCCGGACTGCCAAGAGTGCTGCTATAACAACCGCAGGCGGCGAGGAAGCGCTTCGGGCTCATGGGGAGGGCACATTATTTCAAAAGACAAGGCGGCTTTTAAAACTGCCGTTCAGTGGAACAAGAAGACATCAGCATAGTCCAAGAAATGCTGAAGATAAACAGATAAGAGTTCAGTCAAATGTATGCCTGTAAATCACACAAACCATGCAGATATCTGGAATACATCATTTTTTGCATTTTAAACAGACTACACAGACAATTACATTTGTAATGACTGAACACCAACAACTAGCAAAATCTAACTGACTTGTAGCAATAGCATTTTTTTTAATTATTTCTCCATATTAACTAGTGTACTTTTTGAATTAATTTCAAGTAGAGGAACCCTAATCTTGACTGGCTGGTTTTTCTGTTAGGCTCTGCACTAAATCAAAACTCCCCCGCAACAAACTATTTTAGCATCCATTCTCAGTAGAGTGGACAAGACGTAAAGAGATGGACCATCTTGGTGCAGTTCTGGTAATGCTGAAGAATGAAGCAGAAGATGAAAACAGCAGCAGCCAAAATGACACACATACATACATACATACATACATACATACATACATACATACATACATACATACACATACACATACACACACACACACACACACACACACACATACACACATACACACATACACACATACACACACACATACACACATACACACATACATACATACATACATACATACATACATACATACATACATACATACATACATACATACATACCTACCTACCTACCTACCTACCTACCTACCTACCTACCTACCTACCTACCTACCACTGGTACAGGAAATTCAAATAAACCATAAACTGACAAACAAACAGGGAAACCCTTACAAAAGGCGAGCAAATCTAGCCAAGATAGCAGAAACATGAAGCCGGCCACCTCCCTTATGACTGCTCTACAAGGGAGCAGGAAATAACTGAATCATTGTGTAATGCTATCTCGCTTTAGGGAGATGGGCTGCAGCCCTGCAACAGCTCTCAGACGAAAAAGAGAACAAGTCCCAGAGTAAGTAGGGAACGCTTCAGGAAACCTGTAAATGAAACAGTGTTTATAAGTGACAAAAGCTTTATGTGATGAAAACTAAAAAGCAGTTTTAATTACAGTAAGAAATAAACTAAGGCAGCTCGGTGTACAATGGAGTCACGTCCAAGGTCACTGCAGAAACCAAACACCCTGGCTAACCCAGAAAAAAATTACAAAGCAGATCAGTGACATTCTTGGATTATTTGGGAAGATTTTTCTAGTTTTATATATTCGGACAGATCACTTCTCACTGGTTGAAGAAGTGTAATAAACTGACACACCCCTGGTGCTGCAATGTACGGAAACGATTTTGAAACGTATAAAACGCTACACACTTTATTAACGACCAGCTCAGCATGAATATTTAGCAAAACATGAGATATTTCCTACAATTGCAGTTCTACAGTTCTGATTGGTCTAAGTGAGTCCGGTAGAAATCCAGTACCGAGTACCAGTAGGTCTCATTTGGGGTTGTGGCCACGACAGCTTTTGAAAAAAGCCAACCAGCATGCAGGAGACACTAGAGCAGTAACATACCTCAACTCTCCAGTTCTCAGATGCTCCGAATGGAGTCTCGGGTTTATTTAACCCCACACTGGAGGATCTAAACTCCAGTTAACTCCAGGGATGTGTAATACTCAGACGACCAAAGTAATTTTATAGCCTGAATTCCACATTGCTATACATGAAAATAAAGGTGTGAACAGGTCCTACAAACACACACAGACTACAGAATAAAGAAGATACAGGCGTCGGCTCAATGGCTTCTTCCCATACCCTGAAATCTCATCCCGTCCAACAAATGAAAGTAACCTCTTACTTGAGTTTCAAACTGTAAAGCATTAATGACCCTATATGATTTCCCATGTTCTATTACTACAACATTGTTAACAAATCCGTTTCAGCCCTTATGGTATATATTAGGAGTACATTCTTAGGTTAGACTTAATATTGGGGGCCTGTCTCTAAAGACACGGTTACACCGCACCAAACCCCGGTGAGAAGCTGCGAGTTTTCCAGCGGAATCTCCGTGACCAGGCTGCCAAATAACCGCCATAAATTTCCTTCAGTCAAAGGCAGTCTGGATCCGGGGCCCTACTCAGGCCAAGGGCAAACGGTTCCTAAGCAATAAATAAAGAGAAACGTATCAAGGAAAACCCCTGATACAGATCAGGTGTCCCGTGATATATACAAGTTATAAACATCTGAGCACTTTGTTTTTTGGTGCAAATAAAGATGGACAAAGGTGTGTTATACAGACCTATGTCAGTCCTTCCCAGGATGAATGGAAACTCATAAACGAATAGGACCGCTTCCAATTCTAGAGGCTGAAAGCCTCTTTCAGCTGTTCGCCTGAAGTTATATAGCACCACAAGCCATGAAGCAATGAACTACAAAAAGAATTTCCTATTGCATGATCCATAATGTACATTTCTGGACACCAAACCGACAGAGTTATGTTCTGTTGACTGTTCTCTAGTGTGTGTGTGTTTTTTTTTTTTTTTTTGGGCTATAAATGCTCCAAGCATTTTTAAAATTTTCTTTAAAATAAAATAGAAACAATACTTGATTGCAATTTAAAAATTACAGGACATGATCTTTCTTAATTGAAAATTAATTAGTGGCATACAGGTGTGGATGAGAAAGCAAGGTCAGGCAGTCTCTGAAGCGGCTCGGATTAAGAGCTTTGCTCAATGTCCCAACGGTTTAAACTGGGGGTTCCACAGACCACGAAACTCACAGTTCGGTCTGTATCATGGTTTTGACTCATGGATTGGATATTTTTTGCATCAACAATAAAAGAGAGATGGAAATACAAGTTTGCTTTTCATTGCTTCAATTGCTACTGCCACCTTACTATACTGATTGAATCCCAAGGAATACCACCCACATGCAGTTACTGCCAAGGTGCCCTGGCACTTCGCAGAGATGGATCTCTGTCCACCAACTCAGGGACAGAACTCACAGCTCTACAGCACATACCTACATCCAGCTATACTGCCGCACAGCACGCATTTTCTCACATACCACCTACACTGCTGCAAGCAGCTCAACGCATGGGATTAAGCAGAAACGCAGGAAAGATTAAGATTCACTTCATTGATCCCAGGGGGAAAGTGCAATCTAAAAAACACCAGAGAGGAGAAATCAGTATCAGATCTCAGTTAGGATTGTTGTCTGGACATAAAATAAATAGCAAAATATTCCTCTTTCCATTCATCTGAAAGTATTTTGTTGCCAAATATTAGCTCAAATGCTTTGGAAAATGTATTCTGGAATAGATTCAATTGCAGTTGATCAATTTCTGAGCCAAAAACATATTTTTGGTTGTGCAGTCGCATAGTATTGACTGTAGTCACCATGGAAATGATGCACATTTCCATGGAAACAGAGAGTAGCTTATTACGTTATATAATCCAACAAAAACACACACACTTAACTCTTTAAAAGGATAATATTAACAATGAATGACTCTATATATGTGTGCGCGTGTGTATAGATAGAGATATAGAGATAGAGATAAAGATATATATAGATACAATTAAGACGTCATCTTTCCCCCACAATGAAAAGCAAACTAAGGGCAGAAGTATATCTGCTGTAGTATCCACTCTACAGCATCTTCAGGAATGAATACGGTTTTAACGCACTGTGTGCTATATTAAGAAACTATCCGTGCTGCCTGAAGAGTTGATGGCAAAAAGAAAACAAGGAAAATCCAGCATTCGTACATTATAGGTGTTTCACGTAGTTAATGCACCGAATGGGTTTTATAAAAATGATATTTAATAAAATTTCTAATAGATATGAAATATAACAAATGCAACTGAGACAATAGATTGAAAAATCTACTAAAATAAAAACACTAAGTATGAGATATCGTTAATTATTCCTGAACAAGAAAACAACATCGCAGAATGGTCAGTGATATGATATAAATGAAGATTAACTATCATTACATTCCTTTCAATCAAATCATGTAAAAAAAATTCCCTTCATATGTCACTGTGTTCATTTTGCACTGAAACTAAGCAATTTAAGTAAAAAAAAAAGACATGAAATAATTACAGTAAAAATTAAGTAATAGTAATTTGACAGCTTTATTGTGCCAGACTGGTGGTTCAGAATTTGAATCCGTAATTTGTTATACCCTTAAAAATGAGCAGAACAGCCTGTAAAGAAATTCATACTGCAGGTGAGAGGTTCTGGACCAGGGGCCCGGGGCCCGCTAGGTGGCCTCAGCGAGGGCGGAGGGGGGCTGTGCCATTTATTAGAAAAGTGTAGGAAAAGAATACAACATAAAGCTAGGGTCAGAAAGTAGCCTATACTGGATTTTTATGGTATATCGATATACTTACATCTTTCAAATGAAAATATAGGATAACAATACCATTTATATCGATATACGGTGTGTTTAAATTGAGGCTCTATTAAAGATTTTTTACAGAAATTTATAGTATTTCTTCCTGGTTGTAAAGAACAAGAGCTTTGTTTGTGACATTACACAGAATCCCAGAATTCACAGCTAAAATCAAAGCGCCTCATGGGGAAGCCCACAGAGGGGAAATGTGAGCAATCACTGTTACTTTGTTCATTTCATTTTAAAACATTGTTAAACATAAGTAACGTGCGATACTCATTTTATTTAGTTGAAGGCTAAATGGTTAATTAATAATTTGATTGTGATTCTAATAAAAAAATATTGTGATTTGGCCATCTCTCACCTCTATGCACAACAGTACAATAAATTTAAAACAGAACATGTTACAATTAACATACCATGCAGTTATGCACAAAGGCTGAAAGACAAAGAAAAGGCAAAGAGCTGAAGTTTGTTTTTAAAAGTGTTTGTTATATGGTTCAGTATATAACCCTTCAGACCCATTTTCTATCACACTAGGTCAATCAATGAAATGTCATTTTAACATACACTTTCAGGTAAATGTGATCAAATTTGGGGAGAGGAATCATTTTTAGAATATATTAAATACATATCATCAGTGGCAGATCACATTGCTTTGCTCTCAGTTCATCCCCAAAAACCTTCACTTGCTGAACAGAGGATGTGGCACAACAGAAATCGGTCAAACAATATATTATTAATATCTGGCTCACGCTTACATGGAGAAGGGAATAATCACAGAAGAGTGTGCAAAATATGCACAGAATCTAGTATGCTTGAGATTAGTGCGTCTTGAGTGACACATTAGGTGTCAGTCGTACGACTGTTATGTAATACACTGCACACTAAAATGAGAGATAACCACTTTGAACTCAAGCACTCCAGTGGGAATAAAATACATCAGTGTGCAGCATGATTAACAAGCCTGTGGTTTTCAGCTTCAGACCAGGCGATGCTTCACACACTTCAGTGTTTCCCCCAGAGGTCTCTAGGTGTGGTAGCCTGAAGTAAAGCAGCGTAAAAGAGCAACATTTTCCACTCAAGAACAGCACTTACTCTACAGTCAAAGCAAGATTAATCAAGCACAGTGAGATGAATGGTTTAATATAACATTTTTGGCTCAGCACTGCACATCCAGCTATAAGGAAACAAGTTATAGCGCCATAATTTCGATGTGACTATTGCTAACAACGTATCTGGGGTAAAATCTTGGTCCTTGAAAGGAAAAAAAAAACCACACACACAAAATAGTTTTTGCCAGATTTTTTTGTCTGTACATTACAGGTCTATTTTGCTTGAAGACACAAAACCATCACGACCACCTTAATCTTCAAAAGCACAAAAGGAGATCAGCAGCTGAATGTCACTGCCTGAATTTTCTAAATGCGACAAAGAAGTAGAAATAAAGTTGAGCTCCTTCATAACCTTAAGCATTAAGTGATGAAACATAAATTCACTTAACTGCTTCAAAAATGATCATCTTACAAAAGGCAAAATCAGAAAAGGGGAAAACCCAAAAAGAAGCATTTCCACAATTTAAAATTATATTCTAAAATCATTACAATAATGTAACGATTCTTGTGTACATATGCCTGTAATGTACTACCTACCTTATTTATACGATGCTTTAGATAAAAGAATTGGGGAAATAAATGTATCACAAATGTAAATATGAGAATGATGATAATCACTCTTCCAGCCTGTTCTGCACTTACCCCCCAAAAAGACTTTTGGATATTTTTCAAGAAGTAAGTTGATCAGCAAAATGCAACAAACTGCAGTAGTAACACAATAAGTGCACACGGGTTTGCTATTAGGTTAAAAAAAAAAAGCGTGGGGGGCTTTTCCTACTTGTTACAGCCCACAGAGGCCTTGTGGGTAGAAAGGAAGAGAGAGGATAGAGCAGCGAGGGGTGTGGGCATATGTCAATACAAAAAAACACACATGGAGTAGAAACTGGAAAGTAAAAAGGAATGTACAGATGGACTGCAGGAGGGTCAGGCCCTCAGAGTGTAAACTTCATTCCTAAAGAATGAAAGAATAGCTGGATCCAGTGAGCTGGCTGCACGCAGTTCCCTCTGTGCAATGTGACTGCAAAGGGAGGAGACTGAGCAAAAAAAAAATAAACTGACCTAGAGATGTGGAACCTGTCTCCATTCAGGCCTCCAGCAATGACCTGAAAGCATTACAGGTCTGTCACACGCATCGGTGCTGTGCCACTCGTTAGTGTGCCCAGTTAATCTTTTACAGCCGTCACTGACAAATCCTTATTCTGGGATGAACTGCGATGCACTGAGCAGGAAGACAACCCATGTAATTTTCTGGTAAATATAAAAAGCTATTCTGCAGACTTCACTGCAGAAGACTTCACTGCAAGGCTGTCACTGGAGCAACTGGGGGTTACGGGCCTTGTTCCAGAGCTCAATGGTGACATCACTTCATCGACCCTGGAACCAGTGACTGTCCGATTAGGAGCACAGCACCCTAACCAGCTGAGCCATACACTGCAGTATACAAAAGTAACACTAATTCCATTCAATTTATATTCATGAAAGGAAAACTACGAACACATTTTCTATAAGGCTGGGAATGTCATGAGCAGGAAGACAACCCATGTCATTTTCTGGTAAATATAAAAAGCTATTCTGCAGACTTCATCGCCAAACGCAAAGCTTTCATTTTCCTCAAACAAATCAATAATTTAACTGCATTTATTCATTTAGCAGACATTTTTACACAAGGTGACATACAACAGTAAAGGCAGGCTCAGGCTGTCACTGGAGCAACTGTTGGTTACGGGCCTTGTTCCAGAGCCCAATGGTGAGATCACTTCATCGACCCTGGGATTTGAACCAGTGACTGTCCGATTAGGAGCACAGCACCCTAACCAGCTGAGCCATACACTGCAGTACACAAAAGTAACACTAATTCTATTCAATTTATATTCATGAAAGGAAAACTATGAACACATTTCCCATAAGGCTGGGAAAACACAGATTTTGGCCATTCATTTACTGAGGATGGCTGAAGCCATGACTGAAACTTTTCCCAACAAAGATTAGCCTGTTAAGATATTAAACTTACAAACCCTATTAATGAATCAGCGATTATTACACACTGAATTCCTGTTAAGATACCAGAAAATAAATGACACCTCAGGCTCTTACCTCACCAAAACAACAACAAAAAAAAAAATATGCAAAAGAGATAGAGATTTTCGGAAGGAAACTCAGTTCTACACATCTACACGTTTCCTTTGTAAGATGTGTAACACAGTAGAACACAACTCAAAATTAAACTACTGAACAGAATGGAAAGTTAAGTTTTCAAGCATGTGAACTGCTTCCTAATAATAAGAGGTAAACCTGGATAAGCTAAAACCCATGTTTTGGTCTGGACACTTCCTCATCTAGACAAATAAGCTAAATAACAGGGTTATTAAGTGTGTGTATGTATGTGTATATATATATATATATATATATATATATATATAAAAAACCATACAGCACAGGTGATCAAGCATCAGTAGACCCATTAAAAAGTCACAGAGTATGTTCTGTTGCAGTCATTTTGTGTGATTATTTTGTTTAGATATTCAAATTATATATTCACATATCCGCTGTTTTCTGTGAAAGTGAGTGAAGGCCTGAAAATGCACCCCCAGCCCTCATTGTGAGTGGAAGGGACTGCAGGAGACTTCCTGGCCTGGGGGTGGGGCAACAATTTGCGGGGATAGTGGGGGAGGCTTAACGCTGGCTTCGGTTTCTTAACTCCATGTACGACAACATATTGTGTAAGGATAACTATCGTCTTGTTGCCAGACGTAACTCAAAGTACACTTTCTTATCTCAAGGGACAAAAAAGCGGCAGCTTTATAGCAATCTTATGCATGTTGCTGCACTGACGCAGAGAATTTGTTTATAAAGAGTATTCAGTATTATTTTCCTTGAATTCAAAAATCAGTTTTTGTTATTATTTAACACTCAAGAAAAAAAAAACTATTATTACTACCTTAATTTAAGTACTAAACTGAAGAAGGTGGTAACGGCATTATTCGGTCATAGAAAAAAAAAACAGCAGAACGTTTAAATAGTTTACCTGTAAATGTATATAAATTACCAATTGTACAGTGTTCAGGATAGTCATTCTACCCGACATGTCACCTCCTTATCATTACAAATATGGATTTTCACTACCGTCATAACCCCCCCCCGGAGTATATCGAAATATTACATAAGTCATACAGCCATAGACTACAGTACATTCAACTACGCAAGAAGTGTCCAAACGTGAAATATAAGCATACAATTACACTTCGTATAACAATTTCAACATTTCAAGATAGAAACAAATAACCGGGTAAAACTTAACTAACATCAAACTGCAGTTGAACTTTTAGTACCTTTTAAATAAACGTCGATCCGCTTACTAAACAATGCAGACCAAACCAAAATCATTGCCATGTCCTTTGGGTTTTTTATCACTAAATGCCAGGAAAAAAAAAAAACTCCGGTATATACATATGAATTACATACAAGACATATTAATTAATGATCAAATTCCGCTATACAAATTATTATTATTATTATTATTATTATTATTAAATACCCTCATAACTTTGCAAAATAAGCAGTCTAAGGGTTAATGCATCATACAGATCCATATTTGTGCTCAAAGAGGACATTTACAACAGGCACAAAGCATAGTGTAATGCAATTTTCCCGAGTGAATTTCAATTTACTGCATCTGTCAACTGCATAATGCATCGTTCATGTGACCAGCGAGTCAGAGTAGGAGCATGCAGTAATACGTGTCAAGCATGTTACAACAATTTTAATTTAAAATGAGAATAACACGCCACTGCACAATGGCCTCCGTTTCAAATCTATACGAATAGAAACTGTGACCGCCTACGTTTAGAAAAGGACTTTCTGTCGAGACACTACCAATATCTATCCTGCACCGTGCATTAGCAACGGAGGTGAATTCAAGTTAAAAACAAATGCCGAACACACACGCCCCTGTACAGCCTCCATTCCTCTTATCTTAGTAGCTAACAGGCTAAACAGCCAGCTTAGTGTTAAAGGGAAAATAGCCTTTAAATGACTGCAACTATCTCGCTTTTAGCGTTGTCTGTCACTATGACTTGTGATCGGCCTGATTCTGCCTTACCCAAGGTAAACTTGACTCGAACCCGATGAACAACACTTCTTCTGCTTTGGCAAGCAAGCTTGAATTTTTCACTATTTTTATCCGCGCAGCCCCGCTGCTTTCGAAAAGGTCTACCCCCTTTAGCTCGTCGCTCCTGTGGCGCTCCGCCCCGCGCTCTGGGGTGCGGCAAGATTACAAACCGCAACCAATAGGGAGCCGCATTACTGAGAGCGTGTGAATTCAACCTCCCTACATGCCAGCACCGGCCTTTCTTATGGGCCTTTTCCATATAATACAGCTGTAGTCTGCTCCTACATTCTGGATATTGCACGCTGAACAAGTGTTATCTTTAGTTTCTAATAGCACTTTTTTCCTTCTTGGAAATGCACACTTACATTATTAATTGCATTAAAGTGACAGTTTACGAACATTTACATTTCCGCGCATGTGTATCTTACATCGCCCGATTCTCCTTTTATCTGGGTATTTGATTTGTCACTTCAATTTAAATTCTTTACATGTGCTGTTAATATCTACCAAGGGAGGAACATGACATTGGCCCAGGTTGTCGTCGAAGGAAAAAAAACATTCAACTGACCATAAATGGTTAAAGGTCAAATTCAAATATAGCTTTAACCTGAAAATAACAATACTTACAATACTTGATAATATGTTCATAAAGAAAAAGTTAAAGCTAAATGAAATGCGATTTATTATTTGCATGTGTAATTGTAAAT
Source organism: Paramormyrops kingsleyae (assembly GCF_048594095.1). NCBI lineage: Eukaryota > Metazoa > Chordata > Actinopteri > Osteoglossiformes > Mormyridae > Paramormyrops > Paramormyrops kingsleyae. Next base: position 25,224,830 of record NC_132803.1, read on the forward strand.
TTTCTAAGAAATGTAAGCTGTTTTATAGTGAAAATAAAACATAAGTCAGTGAAGGGTCTGTGGTTTTGTGACATATACCTTTCTAAATTAATTTTCTGCAATTTATTTCTTTCATATTGATTAATTATTGTGCTTATGCTATACTGACGCTTATTCAGGTCCTCCAGTATCCTCCAGTGCAGTAGATGGCGACAACGCATTATGGTTCGGAAACAGATCAAAACAGCAAGGGGCCACGAACTGTCTCAAATTTTACATTTTTTTCATAAGTAATATTAAAATCATGAGTAAAAAAAAAAAAAAAAATACAATAGTCTCCCACCCCTGGGTGCGCGTACCCCTAAAAAAACGAGCTTCTCTCCCAGGTAGCTTGTCGTTGATCACGTGACCCATGAACCCGGAAGACGCGAATTCCAGAATAATCCGTTGTTCGGCGATCCGGGGAAGGCAGTACACACTCAATTTGTCGGTTAGTGTTTTATTTACGTGTGTTATTGCTATTATATTTATTTTATTTTAAACGTATCGTTTGTTAGAATGTAAGTAGTGCTGGTCTGAATGGTGAAGATGTGCAATTGTACTGAAAATTGAATGGCTAAATCTAGGGTGACCAGATAATCCATGTCAGGGAGGACACTCTGAGCTAGGACAGGAATTGTAAATTACCATTTCAATTAAACGGACCTGGATTTCACTTGATCACTGAGTTCTTGCTGTGTGCTGATTAGTCAGTCTCCTATGATCATGCATGTGTCACTAATGCTAATGTGAAACAGCTGGATGAGTCTTTCAGTCAAGGAAACAAACCAGTCAAAGCACAAGAAGAGCTAAACTATTTAACCGAGCACAGGAGCCTTTCAATTAGAAAGTAGTTTGTAAAATACGAAGTAGCTCAAAGTGTCCTCCCTGACATGGATTGTCTGGTCACCCTAGCTAAATCGCTGTTCTAAGTAAATGTCGTTTCTGTGTAGTGTACTTAAGGCCTAAGACATTTCAGACATTTTAAATATCCTTTATACGTTTATTCACTTAAGAATTTTGTTCCAGTTACCGATGAAGGAAAACCATGTTTCTTGTCTTCGGCATTAACTTAAAAAAAAACTCGAAACCGGTTTTAATATAGGATGGCTATTGAGATGTTCATGTATGTTGAATAACATACGGTATTTTAGTACCATGCGTCTTTAACAAATTCGTTATTTTCTTTATAGCTTTTTGTTTCTGTGCATATATCAGTAATCCAGTGATGCATACAGCAGAAATAGAACCCAAGAAATGTGCCTATATTTGACTTTGTATAACTTCCTATACTTGTATAAGTTTCCTAGGCACAACAGTGGTTGCCAGTGAATTCTAGAGTACTTTGAAAAAGACGTTTTCTTTTAAAATGTGCTTTAATGAAATAGTACATGAAACATTCTTTTAGTTTAATTTAGGAATGTATAGTGATAAACTTTTATTAACGTTTCAGGTTTCCTGTCTGCATTCAGCTGAAGAGCAGAAATGGTGTGCATTCCCTGCATCGTCATACCTGTCCTTCTATGGGTTTATAAGAGATTCCTTGAGCCCATTATTTACCCTTTCATCTCTCCACTTTTGAGCCGGTTTTGGCCTAAAAAGGCAGTTGATGGTAAAGGCAATGGCGAAATGAAAACTGAAGAAAACTGTAATGGGACATGCAAGGTAATAACGTTTCTGTGACACATTCACTTCTAATGAAGATCTTCTTCAACTACAGTACCAGAATTTTGAAAGTTTAATAGTTAAAAAATATTATGAACTGTCACTTTTCATTCTCTCTTTCATTCACAAGAACAATTTTCTTTTCCAGAATGATTGCAGCAGTGATGCTAAAAGTGCTACTGTGAATGGACAAGTGACAGCCCCAGATAAGAAGATGGATTGATGCTGCTAATAAAAGAATGAAGACTTTAGTCACGTTGTAATGATATGAATTGTAATTTAGAAATTATTTTGAAATTGTGCATAAATATAGCACATTTGCTGTTCCACTCGTAAGACTGAACACTGGGTGTTTAAGCCTTACATTTTGAATATGTGTACTTTATATGGAAATTATATAACTAAAAATGTAATTTTAATTAATTATTAAGCTTGAGAAATGTATATAAAGTCAACTTTGATGCTTATCTCTTAAGTGTAGTGTACATTAGTTTCCTTCTGTCTTATGTCACTTGTCTATTTTAAAATGTTTACTTTAAGGTTACTACAAAACATTAATTTATTAACGAGCTTAATAGAAGGAGGGGGAGACACGTTGCTTATATTTTAAATATAGGTTCACAATAAAGAAAAAAGCAATAAATATGTGGTGGTGATTTTCAGAATTTTTTTTCTCCTTTGACATGTGCCAAAGCTGTCAGTCACACATGTTATCCATGTCATCCCATAGTTAGAGTATGTTTTAATCAGGGGTTGGTGACTAGTTATCGGGAGTGTGGCTGTCCTTTTGCCTCCACTCTGCTGTGCGACATGACGGAGTGGCGCTTATTGTTAGATACATTTGTGTAATAGTCTAGTTAGTGTTTTCCAGGTTATTCATTGGCTCCCTGCAGGCTACTGTATTGGTGAGGATAGAACTTAATAATTTAAATACAAAAGCCTATTTATTGGAGGGAAATGAATGAATGAATCCAAATTAAATGTTGAGAGGGCACCCCCCCCCAGTTCCATGCCCCTGGCTGTCTTACTATTTTATGCTCTGACAGGTTAGCACTTTCACCTTGACGTGCCGACTCGGCAAACACCTGGGTAAGGTGGTGCAGACTTAGTCCACTGTCAGGGCACACTGGGAGGCACACTGGGAGGAGGGGTGCCAACTTAGCCACTGCCAGGCAGCATTGGGGGGCGGTGTTTGCTTAGACACTGCCTGGGGCACCTGGGTTGGGGGCTCTAAATTAGCCACAATCAGGGCGCACTGGGAGGAGGGGTGCTGACTTAGCCACTCCAAGGCGGCATTGGGGGAGGGATGGTGTTGACTTAGCCACTCTCAAGGGGCACAGGGAGGGGGGGTGCCAACTTAGCCACTGCCAGGGGGCTTTGGGGGGGGGATGCCAACTTAGCTACTGCCAGGGGGCTTTGGGGGGGGGGGGTGTTTGCTTAGCCACTGCCCGGGGGCACTGGGACAGGGGGTGCCAACGTAGCACCCACCTTGGTACTGATTTTGCAAATGTTGAGGGGTGATGGTGGGAGGGGGTTGGACAGATGGGGAGAGTGATAATAATATGGTTTGTGGATCCAGGATAGAGGGGTATGAGCAGACCCTCCATATAAATAAAGTCTGATTGATTGATTCCATTCCAATTCATTCTATTAGTAATTTAACTTAAAGATCACATAATAATGTTTATGCTAATTGTGAAATGTCATGATTAATACTTCACAAGTGTCTTGTTAAGTCTGTAATGCCACAAATACTGATACAGAGCACCTCTGACAAACTGGCCGTTCCTGATTTAAAAAAGATTTGGAAAATGGGGTTAGGGTTAGAGGTTAGAGGTAATAAAATATTTGATCTTCATGCAATTTTTTTCCATGTCATCTATTTTCCTCTGCTTGTGAATATTGTGAAGAAATTTCTTGTATCGATGTAAATATGTCACAGTCAGTATGGGTCTTTTGTCTTAGATTACTTATAATATTTTTACATTGCATTCATTGGCACAAATTTATATATACATTGTGTACAGTGCATGTGATTAGTTCCATCATGGTTATTACAGTATTTGCATATTTAGCCAAGAGTTAATACTTTGCCAAATTTTAGAAGCTGCTATGGGTAAATATTTTTGGACATTTCAGATGACACTGACAGTTGTTTCCTTTAAAAGCAGTGGGGATTCTTGCTGAGACAAAGCATCAGAATGAATTACAAAGCTTTTCTGAAATGTTGAGTGAGTATCTCACCCATTCACAACAGAAAGCTGGCCTGTGAGAGGTTGGAGGGCCTACCAGGCAGCCCACACTGCTTATGAACTGGCAGTGCATATTGATGCGGCATCTGGCTTCATCTCTGAGGATTCCAGTGAAGTCTAAACTAGGTCTTTGTATGGGATCCACTCTAGCATGGCAAGTGGATGGTGGCATTTTAATTAACAAAAGTCTCTTAACCCTCAATTTCTCAAGGAACTGTCTGACCCTGCTTTCAATTGTAAATTGCTTTGGACAAAAGTGTCTGCTAAGAAAAAAAATAGAACTGTAATTAAGGAACAGATTCCTGCAGTGTTCTGTCTACTGCAAGTCCAGCTAATAGCCATCCTCAAACTGGTCTCCCTTCCTGCCAATATGCACAGCAATTGTATGCAGCAAGCTACTGAAACACCAGTCCCTAGACAGACTCCACTAGCATGGTTAATGCAGGAGAATCTGCATGCCCTTCAATATCAAGACAGTGTGCTTTACATCTTTCCTTCTGGTGAAGTCCATTGTCCTGTCCCTGTCATGTCTGTCATGCCCCATTTGGCCAGCAGATGCCGCTGGCCATCATGTCTTTTTCCCTTTGTTCCTGAAAATTTATATAGCACTGGTATATGGTGATTTTTGTGCCGACGATGTCTGAACAGTTTTATATTAAGTTTATGGTGCTGATTAAGAATATGACTTCGGTTTTGTCAGATTGGCTCTAGTTTCTGAGACATTTCATAGTTAATTAAAGCAACACATTTGAAAAGCATTCAGAATTGCAAGAATATTTTTTATTTTAGTTACAACTAGTAAGTAAACAGTCTAACATCAACCAAAAAAGAAATTAAAAATATCTAAGTGACAGGAAAAAGTTATGTATCCATCCATCCATCCATTTTCTCCCGCTTATCCGAGGTCGGGTCGCGGGGGCAGCAGTCTCAGCAGGGAAACCCAGACTTCCCTCTCCCCGGCCACTTCCTCCAGCTCCTCTGGGGGAATCCCGAGGCGTTCCCAGGCCAGCCGAGAGACATAGTCCCTCCAGCGTGTCCTGGGTCTTCCCCGGGGCCTCCTCCCAGTGGGACATGCCCGGAACACCTCACCAGGGAGGCGCCCAGGAGGCATCCTAATCAGATGCCCGAGCCACCTCATCTGACTCCTCTCAATGCGGAGGAGCAGCGGCTCTACTCTGAGTTCCTCCCGAATGACCGAGCTCCTCACCCTATCTCTAAGGGAGAGCCCAGCCACCCTGCGGAGGAAACTCATTTCGGCCGCTTGCACTCGCGATCTCGTTCTTTCGGTCACTACCCACAGCTCGTGACCATAGGTGAGGGTAGGAACGTAGATCGACTGGTAAATCGAGAGCTTCGCCTTTTGGCTCAGCTCCTTCTTCACCATGACAGACCGATGCAGCGCCCGCATCACTGCGGACGCCGCACCGATCCGCCTGTCGACCTCCCGCTCCATCGTCCCCCCACTCGTGAACAAGACCCCGAGGTACTTAAACTCCTCCACTTGGGGAAGGATCCCATCCCCGACCCGGAGAGAGCATTCTACCCTTTTCCGGCTGAGGACCATGGTCTCGGATTTGGAGGTGCTGATTCTCATCCCAGCCGCTTCACACTCGGCTGCGAACTGTCCCAGCGAGAGCCGAAGGTCACGGTCTGATGAGGCCAACAGGACCACATCATCTGCAAAAAGCAGAGACCTAATCCTGAGGTCACCAAACCGGACACCCTCAACGCCCTGGCTGCGCCTAGAAATTCTGTCCATAAAAGTTATGAACAGAATCGGTGACAAAGGACAGCCCTGACGGAGTCCAACCCTCACCGGAAACAAGTCCGACTTATTGCCGCTCATGCGGACCAGACTCTGGCACCGGTCATACAGGGACCGAACAGCCCTTAAAAGGAAGCCCGGCACCCCATACTCCCGGAGCACCCCCCACAGGACTGCCCGAGGGACACGGTCGAATGCCTTCTCCAAGTCCACAAAACACATGTAGACTGGTTGGGCAAACTCCCATGAACCCTCCAGAACCCTGCGGAGAGTATAGAGCTGGTCCACTGTTCCACGGCCGGGGCGAAAACCACACTGCTCCTCCTGAATCCGAGGTTCGACAATCCGGCGGACCCTCCTCTCCAGAACCCCCGAATAGACCTTACCAGGGAGGCTGAGGAGTGTGATCCCCCTATAGTTGGAGCACACCCTCTGGTCCCCTTTCTTGAAGAGGGGGACCACCACCCCGGTCTGCCAGTCCAGAGGCACTGCCCCCGATGTCCACGCGATGCTGCAGATGCGTGTCAACCAAGACTGCCCTACAGCATCCAGAGCCTTCAGGAACTCTGGGCGGATCTCATCCACCCCCGGGGCTCGGCCACCGAGGAGCTTTTTAACCACCTCAGCGACCTCCGCCCCCGAGATAGGGGAGTCCACACCCAAGTCCCCATACTCTGCTTCCACATCGGAAGGCGTGTCGGTGGGATTGAGGAGGTCTTCGAAGTATTCCTTCCACCGACCCAAAACGTCCCGGGTTGAGGTCAGCAGCACCCCATCCCCACCATAAACAGTGTTGATGTTGCACCGCTTTCCCACCCGGAGCCGCCGGATGGTGGACCAGAATCGCCTCGAAGCCATCCGGAAGTCGTTTTCCATGGCCTCACCAAACTCCTCCCAAACCCGAGTTTTTGCCTCAGCGACCGCCGAAGCCGCATCCCGCTTGGCCTGCCGGTACCCGTCAGCTGCCTCTGGAGTCCCACAGGCTAAATAGGCCCGATAGGACTCCTTCTTCAGCTTGACGGCATCCCTCACCACTGGTGTCCACCAGCGGGTTCGCGGATTGCCGCCGCGACAGGCACCGACTACCTTACGGCCACAGCTCCGGTCAGCCGCCTCCACAATGGAGGCACGGAACATGGCCCATTCGGACTCAATGTCCCCCGCCTCCCCCGGGACATGGGAAAAGTTCTGCCGGAGGTAGGAGTTGAAACTCCTCCTGACAGGGGATTCAGCCAGACGTTCCCAGCAGACCCTCACTATACGCTTGGGCCTGCCAGGCCTGGCCGGCTTCCTCCCCCACCAGCGGAGCCAACCCACCACCAGGTAGTGATCAGTTGACAGCTCCGCCCCTCTCTTCACCCGAGTGTCCAAGACATGCGGCCGCAAGTCCGACGACACGACTACAAAGTCGATCATCGAACTGCGGCCTAGGGTGTCCTGGTGCCAAGTGCACATATGAACACCCTTATGCCTGAACATGGTGTTCATTATGGACAATCCGTGGCGAGCGCAGAAGTCCAACAACAGAACACCACTCGGGTTCAGATCGGGGGGGCCGTTCCTCCCAATCACGCCACTCCAGGTCTCACTGTCATTGCCCACGTGAGCATTGAAGTCCCCTAGCAGAACAAGAGAGTCCCCAGAAGGAATGCTCTCCAACACCCCTTCCAGAGACTCTAAAAAGGGTGGGTACTCTGAACTGCCGCTCGGCGCATAAGCACAAACAACAGTCAGAACCCGTCCCCCCACCCGAAGGCGAAGGGAGGCTACCCTCTTGTCCACCGCGGTAAACCCCAATGTACAGGCGCCCAGCCAGGGGGCAATAAGTATGCCCACCCCCGCTCGGCGCCTCTCCCCGCAGGCAACTCCAGAGTGGAAAAGGGTCCAACCCCCTTCAAGGAGACTGGTTCCAGAGCCCAAGCCGTGCGTCGAGGTGAGCCCGACTATATCTAGCCGGAATTTCACAACCTCGCGCACCAGCTCAGGCTCCTTCCCCATCAGAGAGGTGACATTCCATGTCCCAAGAGCTAGCTTCTGCAGCCGAGGATCGGACCGCCAAGGTCCCCGCCTTTGGCCACTGCCCAGCTCACAATGCACCCGACCCCTATGGCCCCTCCTACGGGTAGTGAGCCCATTGGAAGGGGGACCCACGTGCCTTGTTCGGGCTGTGCCCGACCAGGCCCCATGGGTATAGGCCTGGCCACCAGGCGCTCGCCATCGAGCCCCAACCCCAGGCCTGGCTCCAGGGGGGGGCCCCGGTGACCCGCGTCCGGGCAAGGGAAAACGTGTTTCCAAAATCTTTTTCATCATATGGGGTCTTTTGAGCCGAACTTTGTCTGGTTCCTCACCCCGGACCTGTTTGCCTTGGGTGACCCTACCAGGGGCATACAGCCCCGGGCAACTTAGCTCCTGGGATCACTGGAACACGCAAACCCCTCCACCACGATAAGGTGTCGGCTCCAGGAGGGGAAGTTATGTATGATTTGATAAATTAATACAATATTAATTAGTTATAAATTATTAATACTACTGTCTCTTTCAAAACTGCTGCTATCACCCCAATATTGAAAAAAACTGGTCTTGATCATAATAATTATGATAATTTCCGCCCTATTTCAAATTTACCATTCCTTTCAAAAATTCTTGAAAAAATAGTTGCAACACAGATCCATTCTCACTTAACTAATAATAATTTGTATGAACAGTTTCAGTCTGGTTTTCGACCCCTCCATAGCACTGAAACAGCCCTCATAAAAATAACCAATGACCTTCTTATGGCAGCTGACTCTGGTTTTCTTACCATTCTTATTCTTCTGGATCTGAGTGCAGCCTTTGATACTATCTCTCACTCTGTTCTTCTTAGTAGGTTAACCTCCATTGGTCTCTCTGGTACACCATTACACTGGTTTAAATCATATTTGTCTGACCGCACTCAGTTTATCCAGCTTAAATCATTCACTTCACAGCCTTCTCCTGTTGTTACTGGTGTGCCCCAGGGATCTGTCCTGGGGCCCCTTCTCTTCATTATCTACCTTCTTCCTCTTGGTCATATTTTCCGTAAATATAATATTCATTTTCACTGTTATGCCGATGACACCCAGCTTTATTTGTCCACTAAACCAAACTTCACTCTTCCTCCACCTTCCCTTAGCCTCTGTTTAGCTGAACTTAAATCTTGGTTCTCTTCAAACTTTCTCAAACTTAATAGTAATAAAACAGAGTTTCTTCTAGTTGGCTCTAAATCAACACTATCCAAAATTGATTATTTTCCTATTACTATAGATAACTCTTTAGTTTCCGCGTCCCCAAATGTGAAAAGTCTTGGTGTCATCCTTGACAGCACTTTATCTTTTAATTCACATCTCAATAATATCACTCGGTCCGCATATTTTCATCTGCGCAACATTAATCGTCTCCGTCCATCACTCACCCCACAAGCCACCGCCATTCTTGTCCATAGCCTTGTCACTTCCCGGATCGATTACTGTAATTCACTTTTATTTGGTCTCCCTAAGAAATCCATCCATAAGCTACAACTTGTCCAGAACTCTGCTGCTCGTATTATCACCAAGACCCCTTCTATCCACCACATCACCCCTGTTTTGCAGCAGCTTCACTGGCTCCCGGTTAAAGATCGCATCAACTTCAAAATCCTTCTGTATACATTTAAGGCCATCCACCGCCTCTCCCCTCCATATTTGTCTGATTTGGTTCAGGTCTCCACTCCATCACGCTGCCTCAGATCCTCTTCCTCTCTTCTTCTCTCTGTCCCTTCTCACCGTCTTGCCACCATGGGGAGCAGAGCTTTCTGCTGCTCTGCTCCCCGCCTCTGGAATTCGCTTCCTCCAGACATTAGAAACATTACTTCTCTTTCTCTTTTTAAATCTAGGCTCAAAACTCACTTGTTTAAATTTGCTTTTCCAACATAACCTTTCTTTTATTCTATCTTTTTAATTTGGATTGTTTTATATAGATTTTGTAAATTGTTTGCTCTTATGTTTGTTTTTTTTTTATCATTTGTTGTGTACAGTGTCCTTGAGTGTCTTGAAAGGCGCTTTTAAATAAAATGTATTATTATTATTATTATTATTATTAATGTCAATGCTTAAAAAACGCTGTTTATGCAATTTTCTTTTATGTGTGTCATCAGGACAATCACGTTGGAGACTCCAACAGTAGTCTGCCATCATGTGTATGTCCCATCTGCCTTGATATCTCTCCTCCATCACCTTCATATCCTGGTGGAACCTCTCGCCTTGTTCCTCGCTGAAGTCTCCAAGGTTATCTGGAGATCTGTTTAAATGGCTATGGAGATGGTGCATCTTTATGCTCCCAAATTTCTGAAGTTAGCAAGCATACTGTATCTTGCACCAATTCTTCATAATTGTCTGCTCTGTGATTACCCAAGTAATTCTTCACAACAGAAACAAAACTCTTCCAGGCCGAAGCCTCAGTGTCATTCATGCATTTGGTAAAATTGGAATCGTTCATGAGTGTACGAATCTGAGGACCATCAAAGATTCCAGCTTTTAGTTTTTCCATGCTCAGTCCAGGGAATGATCTACAAATGTACTTGAAGCAATTACCCGTTTTGTCCAAAGCCCTAACAAATTACTTCATCAATCCCAGCTTAATATGAAGCGATGGGAGAATGATTTTGTTCTTGTCCACCAGTGGCTTGTTGATATTTCATTACCTAAGACACTGTAGAGTCAAAAGACAAACTAAAAGCTATTGCATTTGTTATCACACACAAGTCGCATTGGGGGAATGCATTATTTTCATGGATGTCCATTATCTCAAAAACTAGAGCCAATTCAGCAAAAGTAATGGGATTTTTTTAATTCAGCACCCTCAAAATAACCTAAATCCATTCAAAAAACCTTGGCGCCTGAAAAAAAATTTTTTTTTGTAGACCTGTGTAATTAGTGAATTGTTCACATCTGTCTCTCATCTGGTGTTCTGTATCACTGTAGAAATGTACCGACCTTTGCCCCATTTATCCATCCGTCGTTGCCAGTGCTGTGTGTTCCTGCCCGTGCCTTGCTAGTTTTATCCATGTTATAGCCCCACTTGCTATTCTCAGTCATCATTTCCCCCAGCATTTCCCAGTATCCTCCCTGCCTCTTGTTTTGACCCTCTGCAGTCCTTTTGTTTCCGAAGTACTGTGAGTTTAGGTTGAAATAAAGTTCCCTTCAGTTTCTAAAAGCTGCTCTTGCATCGTCACTCCTTCCCTGCACCCCATCATGACACCCACATGCACACGGACTAGTCTTCATGCATGGATTTATGCATAAACCATGCATTTATTGAGCATTCATATTACATTTTTCCATACACATCAAAAATGCAGTATGTATTGTCTTGATAATTATGTCACCATTTACAAACTTGCATTTATATTCCTTAAGGCCATTCATTTATACTACTACTAAGACGACATTCAGAAACGACCAGCCCTACATTTCTCCCAAAATGCCACGGCAAAACTATGTTGTGACACAAAACCTGTAAATGCCTTACAACCAGTAAAAGTGCTAAAACATAAAACTGTCCTAAATGCTCCCTACAACACCAGCTCAATTCATTCAAATTGCTAATTTTTAAAAACAGTTAGCTTTATTGACAGAAAACATCAAGTGCCCAGTAGGAAGTGGTTTATATATAAACAGGAAGATTCTATGAAATATGATATGTTTGCTAAGGCAGCTAATTTAGATTACCTTTGTTTATATTACAGGTACTTCTTAAACAATAATGTCATTCAATGCCTGTTTTCTGTACACATTCACGGGATGCAGCCACAGTCTTGGCTTTGAAAGTCTCTTGAAGCATATAAACTGAAGTCTTTCTTTGAACTTACTAATGGTTACTTCTTTATGCCGGTATCTTCCCTAGCCATATAACAGTCCAAAAACAGGCTGTCAGGTGAATTGGTGCCAGTATTGTGCACTTGGTCATGTTTGTTCACAGTGACGCCTTGCACTACACCTATAGCTATCCGGGACCCTGTACTAAATAAGCGAATTAAATTGCTTGAATAATAATAAACAATCAGTTCGTGCAGTATATTTACGCTTCAACTGCTCAAAACAGAAAATAAAAAAACCTTAAAAGTATGGTAAAATAAATTAAACTCTGGAAACTACATATCCCAGAAGGATGTGTAACAAGGTTCCGCCCCCACCCTGCACATCCTGTCACTTAACCTCTTACCTTTTGCAATAACGCAAGTTACTGTGGTGACGTGGAAACATGGTGGAGTAAATTAGGAAAGTAGCTGGGAAATATCGGCAATATTGAACCGTAGTTAATAATAAACAGAAGAAGAGGGAAATAAGAGCAGCGTAACACTGGGAAGATCGGCGCTCCCGGCAGAGGTGTCATACCGACGCGCGTCAGGTACTCGGCAGGTACCGAAGCAGCTTTTAGTGTTTGCTCTGTGTCATTGGTGATTTAAAAAATATCAGGCAGTCGCCAATATGGTTTTGCGCTTTATATTCGGAGTAAATGCAGCCAGGTTCTAAGACAGCTGAAGCATGTTAACTAAAACTGATTAGTTAATAAGACCGTGCTTTAGCTAGCCGGTTAGCCGCTTGCCTGGCTGGATGAGTAGGATTAACCGGCTGTGTACACGGATGTCTCACAATTTAAGCATGCTGTTGAGACAGAACAACAAAATTATCTTTGGTATTTTCAGGCGCGTTGTTTTTGTACTATTCAAATAATAATCATTCATAATATGACATGTTTAGGCTCTGGCATTCATGTAGTTAGATTATGTTATTTATGCTGTATTCTTTTTTTCCTAATTAAAAGGTCGGTTAAAGATACCAAAATTGATTCAAACAAATAAATTTTCCAAAAATAATTAAGGTCGTTTCCTAGTTCTTACTTGAAGAATAATATTTTAAGTTGTTTTTTGTGTCAAGAAATTAGAGTTTCCCTAATATGCATTGCATTACGTATTTTATTTTTATGCATTATATCACATGCTTTTCATAATCAAGGACTATTTTTCTAAACATATACCTCATCAGCTTTTTTTATTCTGAATGTAATGTGTTCTGGTATCACAAGATTGTTTTGGGTTTTTTTGTGTATTATTTTCTTGAACAAGTTTCTATTTAATTAAGCAAGTTTCATTTTAAGGCGTTTTTAATTGCCACATAAAAATAGCGGGATAAATAATGCACTGAATGTTGACGTCATAAATCCTGCCCAGAGCAGTCTGCTTGTTTTCCCAGGTATCTGAGGTTTTTCGTTTTTATACCTGTGGGTTATACTTTATTTTGTGAGAATCATTTTATAACTTGTATGCCTTTAACATATTCGTTTACTGTCATCTTAAATAATAGATGAATCTGTTGTAAAGACTATTGTGTTGCCGACTTCATACAGGGTTTGACTTGCATTTTGCAAAGATATATTATAAAAACCTTGTTATATTAGATGAAACAGGAAGAATAGTGTTCTTTCAAAAAGAAGCATATAATATGAGAAGGTATAATTATTGTGATGATCCGTACAAATACACCGGTGTTTCCCAATCCGGTCCTCAGGGACCTATAGACATCTCACGATCAAAAATGTGGACTGTGGGGCAGGGAGCTGAGAGGGAGCAAAAATGAGATCTTCTGTGGGTCCCCGCGGACCGGGTTGGGAGACACTGCTGTAGACAGATATTTATCTTCCCCGGTGACAGAAATGAGGGCCTTTAAGATGACTTACCAGTTTTTGATTACCCCATATGCCTTTTCTTCTGCGGAAAATGCAAACGCCGGTATATTGTACAACTTCTGAAGTTTAGGGTTTGACAGACATTGTAAAATGAATTTTATGTACAGAATCATCGTGTAAAAGAGAGTCATCGCCTTATGGATTGTTGTAGAATAACGTGTATAGTGCATGTTCAGATTTAATGACCTAGTATGAACAACAAATTTTATTTAAAATATCCTGTGTGCAGTTTGTTTCAAAAGTTGTTTTGTATCAAATATATGTATTATGTAAGAATTTACTCTCACAGTCTATTCTAAGTGGGTTCTTAGAGATCAAAAGACTAAATATCAAAGTGAACCACTAAGAGTCACCTATATATGCTCTTGATTTGTCATGTCCATTGCATAGTACGATACTTCCAAACAATTACTTTAACGCTTATGCTACTGTAACCACTGAGAATAGAGAGAAACTGTATGGTCACCAGGGATCCATTACACACATGAGATGGATGTTTCAAGAGGCAAGTGTCCTTGTTAACTGGTACAAACCGCTATGGCGCCCAGAGGTTCACAGACCTCAGATTAGGCACCGTCTTTCATTCCTTATCTGAACCCAACGCAAGGTTAAGGAGCCATGCACTAGGGTTTTTGTATTTAGAAAATTATCCTGAAGTTCAACTGCGCAGACCCTTTATACACACGGCTGGGTCCTTAGCCCATGTTTTTAATTTAGCGTGTTGGGGAAATGCATTCACCGGCACTCCTCAGTTCAGTATTTGGTGCTCAGTGGTGACAGATCACCTGATTTTCAGAATTCCATCTGTTACCTTTGATGATTCATCCATGTACAGGACTCATCAGTTATCCAGGGATGCATTTCTAGCTTAACTGACTTCTGCAAGTCAACATTCCCACTGCCCAGACGGGTCCTGTCTTTCCTCCAGCTCTTCACTGATGCAAATGAGTTTTGCAGGATTGACTGGACCAGCCAGTTTCATGATGATATTCAGGGTTTCTAGAATTGTAGTCCACCCCGCCTATCTGGCTGAGGTCTCCTGTGAGACTTGATTCATGGTAGGAGTCTGCACTGCATGATGGCCGTCAACTGTGAAGTAGTCCAACACAAAGCTGAAGACTCCAGCAGCCGCCAAACAGGTGGCTTACTCCCCAACCCAGGCATTCAGAATAGTAACCGAGTCAAAGTTCCTCACTATGTTCTTGAGCAAATACACCAGTCATGAACACTCCTTGTTCATGCAGAAGTAAAGGTGAATGGGTTATTCATTGTTCAGAATTCTAAGCTTTATCAATGCACAAATGATGCTGTTAAGGTTATAAAATGTTCAGTGTCCATTGTTAGGACAATACATTTCTTGTGATTCCTTTCAGCTTCATCAGAGCTCAGACTCGTTTGGTGTAATGATCAACCTAGTCTGTTGAAATTAGGCTAAAGAACAACCTAAGATCCTGGACTGTGGTTAGAATTTTAGCTGTTTTTTAGTTTGAGTCTGTCTGAGAAATGTATTGTTTTACACAGATGTTTTGCGCTGGTTGCTTTGGGGCTTTGTTGGTGCTGGTGTGCGGCCTTTCTGATATAACTGCTCCTATAGTTTGTTACTGTTTACTTTTAGAAGCCACCAGCATGCCATCTACACATTGGATGATTATTGACTCTTGTAGGGCATGTGTCTCAGATGTTTTCACAGTGCCATCTGGTGCACTTCTGTAATCATCGACAGTATCCTCAGTAGTGGACCATTTGATTGGGTTTAAATTAGAGATGCACCAATACCGATATTGGGATCAGTATCAGCGCTGATCCAGACCTATTTGATGGATCGGGTATCGGCCATGTGTGACCGATCCACGTCCTATACTTACTTATTTAGTTTTTGGCAATCAATCGCACAACAGCTCTTTCCCATTTTACATGTGTTTTTTTGTGGCATTCAAATCGAATGCTATCGCTGCCCCTCAGTCTTTTTTGGCTACTCAGTGGGTGTGAGTACAGTGACTTCCGCCTGCTGTGACATCATGCGCATACCCTTCGCAGTACGAGGAGCGTAAGATAAGACGTGATGATCTGGGAGTATTATACGCTTTTAACAGAAACCAGTAGCACAGCGATTTGCAGTCTATGTAAAATAAAGTTTTGAGGTGGGAATAGCGTTTAATGGACAATCCCATTTAACAAAGCGCACGAAACTACGAGACAAAACAAAGCAATGGATGATTTGGGAGTCGCTGACTGTTTTGAGAACTCGCTGCAGCTTGTGATCCAAGAGGGGCTGCCATCGCGACAAAGTGTAACTGTGCTGACGCCAATGGGAGAAAAACTGTGTTAAAATTTTAAGCCACTTGTGTATACTTGCTTTGAAGATATTCATATTGAACTGCAAATGCCTCAAAAACGCTTAAAACAAATGAGGTAGAACAGTACGTTAGGTATGTTTCATACATTTTTTCCATCTGTATTTACTAGCTTAAAAAAATTAATATATAAAGTATAACAAAGTAAAAAGACCCCTTGTATCGGAATCGGTATCGGCAGTTGTGTATCGGAATCGGATTAGAACTGAAAAAATGTGGATCGCCCATCTCTAGTTTAAATGCATTGAAAATGGTGGCTGGATCTGCTATGAGAGGGGTGAGCTTGTCGGTATGTTGGTTTATGCTCCTGTACTTCTTTGATTAATGAGCCATCAAGTCTCATTAGCCTTGCATACCGGCCATACTGGGCTCTCATAGTCTCTTCATAGTGACGCCTCATCCTTCCATTTATGCTTTTACAGGGAGAATGCGTTCTACAGAAGTTTTGTTAATGGGTTATTTCCCTGTGCTAGGTGAAGATGAAGATGATGGAGTCTATTGCACAGCGGTCAAGCCACAGTTATTCTTGTCCTTCACTATGTTGGATGATCAACTAGATGTTCTTTTTGTAGTCGTTTTGTAGTCCAATTAAATTGAAATGTCTATTCGTAGCAACCCTTGTGTTCAACCCACAATGTGATTTTGTAGGTGTGTTATTTGTTGTACATACTAGGTCATTAAATCTGAACATGCACTATACACGTTATTCTACACCAGTCCATTAGGCGCTGACTCTCTTTTACACGATGATTCTGTACATAGCAAAATTAATTTTACAATGTCTGTCAAACCCTAAACTTTAGAAGTTGTACAATATATTGGTGTCTTGCTTTGTGCTTGTGCATGTTTTTTGACATGCATCTCTGGGAGTTGCCCCTGTTAAGTGAAAGCTGCTTGAATAATTCAGAAGCATTGATGAGTGCCATTACAAGCACTTAATTACTCTTAGCCTTGGTGTGTCACACCATGGCCATAGTGTCCTTCGTTTTCTCAGACGCTGAGCTTTGATGTGGGCGTTTTCCAACTACTGTTAGGCATCCTGCAAGAGCAATGCTATCTGGATTCTTTGTGCCATCCACCACCTGGCTATAGGCCGCACCCCTTAGGCCATTTCAGGTCACGTGATCTTAAAACCCTTGAACAGCTCAGGTTTCAGGCTGGTTCAAGTGGGTTGTAGATGCTGATTACCACATTTTCACAACTGATGTCAATCACTCTGGGAAAGCTATGAATTGCTGATTCTTTGTCGCCTTTGAAGACATGCAGTCGCATTTAAACAGTCATTGCAGTAGTGTTGTTGCAGCTACTGCCAGACAGCCTCCCTGGTATCTGCTATACTCTGTGTAAACTCTGTGAATATACCATTGTATGCTCCAGTGCTGCCCTCAGTTCAAGCATCTGCTGAATATTCCTCAGATATTCCAGCTCTTCACAAGCTTTCATGCTTCTCTTTGCGTTTGGCAAATCTTTAAACCCCCCATCTATCTTCTATGGGCTGCCTGGTTCCTGAGGCACACATCTGCATATCCACAACTGCCTGCTCCTTTTTCATTAGATCATTTCTTTAAATAACTCTTTTTGTTTTCAGAAGAGCCAGTAAACGTACTGGTGACATCATCGTCTTCACAACTTTCACTTGTATGTCCGTGATCCTGTGTCTTGGTGGACTGGATCCCTCTATGTCCTCGGGGGTGTGCCTCTCGTGGCGGAACTCCCTGTATTATCTCCAGCTGTTTCAGGTTGTTCTTGAACGCCGTGTAATTCTCTTCCTCTTGTTCCACTTCTGGCTCACAAATACTGTATCTGCTCATGCATATCTGTATTCGTCTTGCTCTCTGTGCGTGACATAATCTCATCTCACAGTAACAGTTGACTCATTGTAATTAAAGCCCATTGCTTTTCTCTATGGTCACTGTCCGTAGGCTGTGTTAAAATTATGCTGAATTCTCGTCTTTGATCTCAGACAGTTGAAATTCACCCTTAAGGTTAATTCCTTTGTAAGTAATCAGTTTAGTTTGTCGTTTTGTTAGTTACTTGGGAGATCAATCGCCATCCAAAAATATGGGACACATCACATTTTATTTGTATGGCTTATAATCCATGATTAAATCTGACCACCAGATCGATCTTTCGTTTTCCACAGAATATAAAACTGTGTAATGAATGTTATTCCACTAATAAGTGCTGGCAAGTTGAACAGAAGTATGTCTATCATCACTCAAATTTTTCCGATGCAGAAATATACAGATATGGGGGGAAAAATGTATTCATTAATGTATTTGATGTGACTGAGATGCAAAAATATTTCTGCTCAGTTTTTTCTCCACTACTTCTCTTTTCCCTACACTTTCTCATAACTTCCAAGTTAGCACCGGTGCTTGTGGTGAACCAATGAGCCAAGTTTATCAATATAAGCACCACCTAGTAGTATGTGGGTGAGTGAAAAGTGCCTATTCCGGAGTAGGGACTTAAAGGTTTAGGAACTACCTCTGAGGAACTACACTTAGGCAGAGTTCCTGTGGTGGGAATGCAACAGAAGTTCCTGGTCCTCAAAAAATTTTCCTCAGATGGGAAAGCAGCCAATGTTTAAATATAGCGCCATTGGGTTCAGGGAGACAATATTTTATCCTGGATTTATATACGTACATTGACAAACATCTCTTTAATCTTGAATGAAGTTTTCTCAGGCTGAACACCTCACCATACACTTAGAATATGAACACAGATCATAGTGATGAACATGGAGTTTACCACATCAATGGAGAACCTGCTGCTTATTAGAATTTGATTAAATTCATTCATTGTTTTGGGTGATCGAAAAATGGAATGTTGTGATAAACCTGTGGGCTGAATGAGGTATTGAAAATAAACTTGAAAACTGCCTGAAACAAACATCATCTTCAACCAGGGTGTTCATTTATTTTTATAGCAGTCATACTTATTAATCTGAAATAAATGTGCAAGAGGGGACCTGGGTTTTTATCCTGGAAGTAGGGCTCAGGTTATGTAATAAATTGCAGATTGTGACTTATGCAGATTAGGGCTATTTTTGAGCTTGTTCTGCTCCAGTCAAATTGGTGAATACTCTGTAAAGGTAATAGGATGTGTGGTATTCCGAATCTCAAACTGACATCTCCATGAGAATCACGGAGCTTGTCAGAGCTTCCAGCAGATGTGTCCCCATCCTTACTTGGACACCTCTGTCACTTATATCCTCACTGGCTGTTACTTTTTCATTTTCCTTTTCCTTCTCTGCTCCACTCTTGCTAGCTTTACTTTCTTTCTTTCTGTCCACCTTGTGCCGTAAATTTGCTTGGCACTGGTAATTAACCCATTACGACATGGCAGATTAATGGATAGGTTTTCGCTTTAGCTGTCTGGGTAGGTTTCTCTTGAGCTGAATTAAGTCTCTCTTTAGAAGAGCAGCAGGCTGGTTGTGTTGAGCTGGATTTTTGGCATTAAATAAACAAAATGAAAAAAATGGGTCTATTGAAAAGCAAACCTGCTAGGCTTAAAAAAAAAAAACTGGCACGTTAGACTAGGTGATAGACAGTTTGTCTGTTTATTTTTTTGGCTAACCAGTTCCTCTTTATTCCAGTTAATAATTATATGAGGTCAGTGTTCGAGCACTGAGCTTTAAAATAGCTGTAGTTTCCAATATATTTTTTTTTAATTTATCCCTAACATTTCAGAAGTATCAAAATGAGTATTCACAGCCTAACACCAGTGCAGAATAACCTGACCGGCAGTCATTTGGTGAAACTTATTATAGTACACTGTATTCTCTTGCCACATATCTTATTTTTCAGGATTGTGATTGTGCATTGTGATTGATTACTTTAGTGGAAGACCATTTGTCTTGGATTTGCAATGTATTAATGGAGTAGACTGAGTATGTTATTCGTTGTCATGAGAATTTCAGATGACTACAGTGGAAATGAAATGCAATTTGTTCTTGTTTGCTCAATGCGTGTGACATGTTCTGCGTTACAGGGCCTAGTTCTGTTCGTCATGAAGCTCTAAGAGGACCTTGTCCAATATTAGGATATGGGGGCTAACACAAGCCAGGTCAATGACCTGTCGCAAAATCCAAGCCTCGGATCCTTGGTTGGGACAGAGGCCATTTCTGAAAATGACCCCTTCTGGAATCAGCTGATTTCCTTCACTTTCACCAGTCCTACCAGCAGGTGAGTTCTTGATCGATTTGCAAACAAAAAAGGTGACTCCAAAAGTGGGTTGAAAAATGATGGATGGGAATACAATTAACTAAGAAATTCATGGGAATACAATTAACTAAGAAATTAGCTAATTTAAATTGAGATTTAACATTTCTTAGGACTGAGGAATGTGTGATGTAGTATAGTCTAAAGTTCTCATTGTGTAAGTTGTGTTCACATCCACACCATAATGGGTCTTTACTGCGGGTCCTTTGATACTTACATTTTCAGTGAATACCAATAATTGGGGAGAGAAAAAAAAATGTGATCACAGCATCTACAAAAATGTTTTTTTTTGTGAACTTGAATTGAAGTTGCATATTTTTGTTTTTATATTTAAAATGTATATCAAGATTTTTATTTAGTAACTTCTTTTATAGACCTGTTAGCTATTGTTGCTGCAGCTTCTGTTGCTGAGGCTGTTGTGCAGCCATGTCACGACGTCTTTATAGCGGTTGTATGCTGCATATACTGTTAATTCAAGATGGCTGGTATGGCAGCCATTTTGCTAAGCCTGTTTTGGTTATATGGGAGTCTGAAAATGGCCAGAGTCTGTGAATCCACGTGTGCAGGCTTCGGCCATGATCTCCCCACCCCAGCAAAAATATTTGTTTACCTCTTAATTAAAACCATGTTGCATTTCATCTAGACAAATCCCACTGTACTGTCCTCCTTGTATTCTCTGAATGGTAATACATGAAGCTGGATTTCATATGAATGGTTTTAACTCCAGCTTAAAACTGAAAATTGACTTTAAGGTCGTCACTTTGAAGAACTTTAAAGAAGACCTGATGTTTCCATGAGAATGACTCCATGAGGACGAAAATCGATAAACACTTAGACAAGGATTTATTAGGGATTTTTTTTTTTGAAAACTGTGTGCTGACAATTTACAAACTGGGGATGCCCTACACTGTCAGAAAGAAAAGTGTCAACGTGTAGCTTTGAGGATGCTATTACATGTCACTGGGGCTGTCCCCTCAAGGTTTTGCCAATTGTACCCTAGCTGCAGGTAAATGTACCTTTTAAGGTACAGAAATGGATACTGAGGAGCTTTTTGTACCATTGGGATACATTAATGATGTTTGTCCCTTGGGAAACAAACGTGTACCTGGGCTGTACCAATTATTCTGACAGTGTAGTATTACAACAGCATGTTATGGAGTCCCATTGAAAAACTGTGTTTTGCTCCTGCACTCTGATTACCTCGCTTTAGAGCTTGAGTGAGGTCTCTTCCAGATCCTGTGCAGTACAAAAAGGACCACATATCTGTTTTATTATAGCTCATAGTCCTGTGAATGGTGCAGCGTGAACTGTACTTCACATTCATGTGTGATTATGCTGCTGGGAGCGTGTAGTGTTTACAGTGGGTGGAGCTGTGGTCCTGTCACACCCAGCCTGGCCTGTGTGGGCGGCGGCCTGCATAGGTGACTGATCACTTCCTGTTCCTTTTTCAGCAGAGACTCCAAACTGTTGGAGGAGGCCGTCATCCCGCTTGCCAAGATCCTCAGTACGTCCTGACACCTTTCATAAATGCTTGATGTTTTGTAGTTTGTTCCAGTTTCTACATGTCACTATTGTTACATTTTGATATCTAAGTAGAGCTGCACAAAGGACAGAGCCATAAGGCACACACTAATTATAAATGTCTGTGTGTGTATGTATGTGTGTAATACTTCATAAAACAGAGGACAATATGAGTAGCAGTAAGAACCAAATGATTTTTAGCAGCTGTTTTTTTGGCTTCTTGACTATTATTGCCTTCTGAGCACTATCGTATATGTTAAAGATTGGTGCCCTCTTCTGATATACTAATACCCCCCCCCCCCCATGGCCACCATCGCTTTGCTTCACTTGTTGTACTTGGCAGTTGAAAACAATCCTAGGACAGGAAACTTCGGAGCCCTTGTGAAAATTTTCCTTGGACGCACCAAAGAGCTGAAAATATCAACAGAATGCCAAGAGTAAGTATGTGAAAATAAGTGTGAGTGGACGAGACTGGGCGCCCCCAGGGGCCAGTGCTCGGCGCCCTGCGCTGCTGCTCTGCTCGGCGCCCTGCGCTGCTGCTCTGCTCGGCGCCCTGCGCTGCTGCTCTGCTCGGCGCCCTGCGCTGCTGCCGCGCTTGGCGCGCTCTGCTCTGCTCTGCTCTGCTCTGCTCGCGGCGCTCTGCGCTGCTGCTCTGCTCGGCGCTCTGCGCTGCTGCTCTGCTCGGCGCCCTGCTCTGTCTCCCCTCATCCTGTCGGAGGTCATTGGCTCAGGGCAGCTTCCCAGATCAGGGCTTTCGCAGGAAATATACAATCTGGTTATTTATTTATAAATTCCTCTGCAGAGAATCAATGTCTGAGAGAGAGATAAAGAGATGTTATTGACAGTGAGATGCCCAGCTGGGTAGAGCTCTGATCAGATAAGGAAATCTACAGCTCCAGATTTGTTATTGGTGTATTTTTTGGGATGGATGAATGTTTCTCTGTGATGGAGAGGGAGGCATATCAGACTGGGCAGTGTTTCTGATGCAAAGGATTTTTCACACCAGGGAGACATGCTAAGCTGTAGGCCTTTCTTTTTTGAACCTACGACGGAAAGCATGTCTTTTGAATCTTTCCACAAACATTTATCAATACTCTCCCTTTTTGTAATGAGTTTAGGTAATGAGGTAATGGCATTTATGTGTTTCTGAGTTTGCGCCTTGGTTAACGAACACACCCACTTCCGTCTCTGCAGCCAGCTCTTCATCTGGCAGGCCCACAACGCTCTCTTCATGATCCGCTGCTTGCTGAAAGTCTTTGTCCGAGAGATGAGCGAGGAGGAGCTGCACATGCAGTTCTCCTACCAGGAGAGGGCGCCAGGCTCCAGTGGTAAGCTTGGTGCTCTTTAGCCTTTTCACATTGCAGGCCGGAGCCAGTGACAGGAAGTGTACAGACTCCTGAAGAAGAGGGAAAGTAATGCACCATACGGCTAAAAATACTGCTACAGGTCAATACTACTTATAAAAAGAAAGGACAGGCTTGAGTTTTATATTTGTAATAATGGTAAACCAAGAACTGCCTTTTAAATTTTGAGAGCTGAAATGGTATGGATTGAAAGTGTGTTTCATTTATGCATGCTTTCTAGTATTTTTTTTCCATGTGTTATAATCTTTCACAGAATCATTGGCTAAAAACAAGGAAAATACAAAAATATCGATTTTAGTAACGTAGGTCCCAATTCAAAATTTCAGAAAAGTTTCCTGGCAAATTGGTGCTAGATGGGAAATATTAGTGGGATTCTTTGAAGCTGGTGTTACCTGAAGAGATCGTTGTATGAATAATAGAGAGATGGTGGAAAATTCTAAGGCTTCCAGGATGTATTCATTGGAAAGTGTCTGCTTCTGCTTCACATCAGTCTGTTGCCTTGGAGAACATGAAGAATTACTTTTAAGAACTATCTTTTAAAAAAACCTTTTTCCTTTCATGTATATTTAGCCTTGAGGCCTTAACTTCTTTGTGTAAAACCAGTTCTAGTATAGCTGCTGTTTGTCCTTTTCAGTAACTCTAAGATGATTAAGGTAAAATGGAAGAGATTTTGATTTTCATTCCCTCCTTTTTCGAGCAGAGACGGGAAGCGAAGACCTCCTTGAGGAATTAATCTGTAACCTTGTCCACCTGATCGTGGAGGTGCCCCTGCTGTAAGTATCCTGCCGGGGAGGGGCTGTGAGAGTTTGTGGCTTCTGGGCCTTAACCGGATCGGAGGAGAAGCCGTCCTGGCTACAGGTGCTGCAGGACTTGGGTTAGAGAGCACAGTCTCTGTGCCGAATCACTTTTCCTTATTATTATTATTATTATATTTTATTTTATTATTCATTTTAGGCAGGACATGGAAACTCTATAATGTGTGATATTGTTCTGCTTTAGTTTGCGCATTTTTGACCTGAACTTTAGCCTTTTTTCCCTTTATGGCTGAACATAAAAGGGCTCTATGTGGGTGAATTGCAGTATTATGAACACGCTGCACCAAACCCGATTTTGGCACTGCTCCCTTCTCAGGCTCCTCCTCATTGTCAGGGCTTGTCCTTCGCCGTTCTGTCTCTCTTTCGTCTCCAACCATGCCAAGCGGGTGTTTCTGGCTCGGGCAGCCTGCTTTTCAGAGCAGACGGGGAGGGGGGGGTTTCCTGTTGCACCTGTGCTCACCTGCCATCTGCTCTCTGGGACTTATTCAGGTTGCCGGGTGATCTTTGTCAGATGGGATTATGGGGGAGGTGTGGCCGGTTGGGGTGTGGCCGGCAGTGCGGGGCTTGGCCCCGGGGCGGGCCGTAGGCTGAATGGGTGGGGGTTGTGGCCAGAGGCGGGGCCACAGGCTGAATGGGTGGGGGGTCTGGCTAGGGGCGGGGCCACAGGCTGAATGGGTGGGGGGGTCTGGCTAGGGGCGGGGCCACAGGCTGAATGGGTGGGGGGTCTGGCTAGGGGCGGGGCCACAGGCTGAATGGGTGGGGGGTCTGGCTAGGGGCGGGGCCACAGGCTGAATGGGTGGGGGGTGTTGCCAGGGGCGGGGCCACAGGCTGAATGGGTGGGGGGTGTTGCCAGAGGCGGGGCCACAGGCTGAATGGGTGGGGGTGTGGTCAGGGGCGGGGCCACAGGCTGAATGGGTGGGGGTGTGGTCAGGGGCGGGGCCACAGGCTGAATGGGTGGGGGTGTGGTCAGAGGTGGGGCCACAGGCTGAATGGGTGGGGGTGTGGTCAGAGGTGGGGCCACAGGCTGAATGGGTGGGGGTGTGGTCAGAGGTGGGGCCACAGGCTGAATGGGTGGGGGTGTGGTCAGAGGTGGGGCCACAGGCTGAATGGGCGTGTCATGGAGTCGGCGGCTTTGTGCAGTGCCATGGCGCCGTGCTCCTCAGGGTGTCCCTGCACGGTGCCCATTGCCGGTGTGCGTTTCAAAGGTGCCGCCAACTTCCTCTCTCCCTCCATGTCTGCAGGGATTATCTCTCTGCCACGGCCTTCAGACTGTATTATGTGTTGATGTGTGTCTTTGAGAACCAGCTTGCGGCACAGGGGGGAACAGCGATGGGCTCAGCATGTTTAATAAGAAAAACAAAACCATAAAGAGCGCTCACTTAGTTTTGAATGGGACATTTTTTTAAAAGAAAAACGGCAGCCTGGTTATCATGCATTATCATGCAAGCACGCTTATATCAAAACGAATTTTCCCATTAGAAATAATGGAAACTCAGATGATTCGTTCCACAACCCAAAAATATTAATATAAAAATGATTAATACAAAATGTAAAGTAAAAATGCATAAAACAAATTAACCTGCACTTTACCTTTGAAAAGAATCGTGGATGGAGTGAGGGAGATGAGAGAGGAGAAGATGGTAGGAAGACTTTCACTATAACGGAATCACTGCTATCTGTTGGCTCACTGGAATCTTTTTCTTTTTGTGCGACTTTAACAGGGAACCTATCCAATAACAGCCGCTTTTGCCTCCTTTTCAATTTCATGGAAATGTGGACATTGCATTGTCGTTAAAGATTCATCGCTCGCACTGTTACGCCCTTATTCGGATGGTGCTTTTCTAATAAATTTCGACTATGAGTGAGGCACACCGACTCAGACCGAGCATGGAAAACAATTACCCACAATCCCGCAGCGAGAGAGAGAAGAACCATCGGCTCAGTTGTGATTACGTAATGCTCGGCAGACAAAGCGTTTACGTAATACTCGTATTGCAAGACCTGGCTCGTTTATCAAGTTAAAATTTATAAAAAGTTTTTGCTTGTCTTGCAAAATACTCATAAACCAAGTTACTCGCAATCCGAGGTTGTACTGTATGTATTCCAATAAGTACAGAGTATTTTATAAAAGGTATTTAGCATCCTGCTATGCTAATGTACGACGGAAAGTGCCACGCATGGCAAATATTCAGTTTTTATTATGCTTCAGTCTAGGAAAACGGATGTCCTAAACAAATAATATTTACATGTACAGTTTCTACTTTTCCTACCACCAAATGTAACAAGCGTACAGTTATAAACTTTACATTTCAGTACGTTTCGTTTTCCCTCAGCATTCTGTTTAGAAGTGCAGAAAATCTCTTCCAATGTAAACGACTGGATTTTTTTCCCTTCATTAAGAGCAATTTGTTGTACTGCCTTGGCCTAAAACTAAGCTGGATCCTTTTTGTTTTTGGACGTTTGTCTGGAGCTTCCGACAGATGTTCCAGGATGCAAGGCTAGCAGTCAGATGGGTCCGGTCAGGACGTTTCTCCTGTTACTCCAGCATCACGCTGGAAGCTTGTTGTTCGATTGGCTGGTGAGAGAGAACTCCATGCTAGGCCGCTTCCTGTGACAACTCTGGCAGTTGGTGATAGGTGTGGCCATGAAAATACCCCCTGTGAGAGACGTTACCCCCCTGCAGCTGGGCATAGATCCTTTACAGGGAACACAATAAATGGTAGAGATCCATGGAAAAGGATACCTTGCTCTGAGAACATGGGGGGGGGGGGCTTTCGTAGGGAATCTGTGCCTTTGCCCCAGAGTCATCTGCCAAGTAATAGGAAAACAAAGCTGAACATGGGTGTCAAGGGAAACGGAACATCAGCATGACTATTCAAGGTCTCACCAAATTTGTTTGCCGTTACTTGTAACACTAATGCCAGGGGCATTTTAAACAGTGACAGGATATGAGTTCTTGTGATTTACATCACTGTGAGGTCCCATTTGATAAACTGCTCCACTGCTGAAAGAGGCTGTGTTAACTGTAAGCCATTATTATAGCCTGTACTGTATGTAATACCGGAGTCTCCGATGTTGTTGCGGCTGATGGAGCCACAGGGGGCAGTGTTCTGTGGTGCCAGGAGGAGGGTCAAGTACCTCGTCTACCCAACAGAAAGATGGCCCTGCAGTGCCAACACCAGCAGCTGGCCCCAAAATGAGGGAGATGGCTGTAAAAAATATATAACACTTTTCGCTTTAGAAAGTAAAAGCGGCGTTTGCCAAGTGACTGCAGGAGGCTCGGAAATGGACGCGGAGCTGGTGAAAGTAGCAGGAAGGAAAGAACAATGGTGATTGATCATGAGGGAGTGACACCCTGACTCCGGCTGACGCTGGGGAAGGCAGGGAGTAGGGCTGTGCTGTGCTGTGAAGAGTCTAATGCAGCTACTGGGGACGGTTAGACTGGTGAATCTGTTACATTCATTTCTGAGTGTGTGTTTCCTGAAAGATGATTCAGAATTACCTTTTATACCCATCGACCGTCATGTGGGAAAACGTTTTGCATCTGCTGATGTGATCAGAGTTGTTTATACAGCCTTGTGTCAACTTGCGTTCGCATTTGGGACCGGCACCGCCAGATGCAAGTAGCTTTAGTTGTATCTCAGTATTGTAATTGTCCATCACGTAAACATTACTATACGCATGCTGTATTACAAGTGAGAGAGGTGCACAGTGAGTGGCTCAGTGAACTAAGTCTCTGTGCCTGTGATCGGAAGGTTATTGGTTCTAGCCTCGGCCTTGGCAGAACAGTTGCATGTCCGTGGGCCTTTGAGCAAGACCCTTAACCCCCAGCTCCTGGGGTGTTGCACAGTGGCTGAGCCTGCACTGTTACCCCCAAGCTATGGAGAGCAAGATGGAGTAGGCGAAGAGAAGCATCCCAGTGTACTTGTGCAAATGGCAAACAAAGGATTCATCGTGTTTTTTTTCATTTTTGTCATTTTAGATATGGAAAGTGGGAAGGATTGCATGGTAAACCGGTACTGAAAAAAACCACGGTACTAGAGTTTTGAAAACTGTAAAATATCAGCTTTTTGAAAAAGTCGATATTTTTATTATGTGAATGGATATTTGATATGGTTAAAAGGAATCTGTCTCTCTAAGCTCAACACTGACAGCAGTGACATTGCCCTAGTGGTCAGTGTGATGTCGCAGGAATCGGCTGAGATCAGCGGTGCAGTTTTTCACTTTGTCGAGGTTTACAGTGAGTCGTCATACGGCCAGCAGAGCTGCCCGTTCTCCTGCGCTGGTTACACTAAGTGATACACCCACTAATGTCCTACTACATCCGCTTTCAGGTGTCTCTCAGTCAATGTACAGTGGTACCTCAGGACTCGAATTTAATCCGTTCAGAACTCCGGATCGAATCCTAAAAAGTTTGAGTTGTGATCGAATTTTCCCCATAAGAAATAATAATGAAAACCAATTAATTAAGAAATAATGGAAAACCAATTAATTGGTTCCAAAAAATTACACCGAAATAATGTTTTTTTTTTTTTTTTTTTTTTGAACCGGATAAAACAAAAAGAGCATATACTGTACTAAACACATCTAAGCACATTTATCAAAACAGTAATTTGTAAAGTAAGAAAATAAATGTACAAAATAAATGTACAAAAGTCACGGTTTGACTTCTGATATTCAGATCGAGTTCTAGGTAATTTTTTTTCGAACTGGTTGGTTCGACTTTTAAGAAATTCGAATTATGAGTTCGAGAACTGAGGTACCACTGTATATCATTTACTACGGACCTCGGATGTAAACGCGATCAGGCATAACTCAATATAAGACTATTTAATATTTCCAGAAAATTATGGATATTTGTAGGAATGAATAGGGCTGCAATTATGATGTGATTAAGAATATGGGTTTCTAAGCAAAATGCTAACAAATTACTGAAAGATAATACCTGAGATATTTACAGTTATATCTTTTGTTTTTTTTCATTTGTGTCTGTCTCTCTCTGTCTTTCTGTATAAGCTGGGAGTACATTTCTGGCTTAGTTATATTTGATAGTCAGTCCTAAGTAAAGGCGTTTAAAAAAAAAAAAAACAAAAAAAAACAAAAAACATATAAACTGTATTTTGTTGTAAATCTGTAGATCATGCTTATTATTGCATATCAGTTTTAGTTATGTTTTAGGTTTTATAGAGTTTTGTCCATTTGGTTCTTTTCCAAGTAATGTACTTTTGCTGGACTTTGGGGCTCAGAAGACTTAGCATTGCTTGTGAAGTAATGATCTGTAAAAACAAAGTCTGCAATACTGTCGGATAAATTACTACGCGTACTTTATTTTTGGGCCATTCTTCTACAAAGTTCAGTGATATAATTGAATTGGGCACATATGTACTGCTGAGCCGCTGTGTAGTTGGCATGATGTGCGTTTTCCTTGGCATGCACCGCCAAGTTGTAAATGCGGAAACCTCTGCGAGACTGCTGTATATCCCAGGCCTGCAGGAAACTTTGAAGATACGGGTCACCGACCTGGACAGTCTTGTCAGATTGCTATGAGATCATGGACTTTCTGGTGGGTGCAGTTCCCAGAAAGATGGCGATAGTTTTCTGGAAAATACTCGTTCCATCTGATTGACAAAAATAAATAAATAAATAAAGATGAAAAGGAGCTGTTATTTATGAGGAAGTGTTGCTGTAGTTCATGAAATAGAGAGGTGATGCGTGGCTCAGGGGTTACTATGCTGAGCCGAAGGTTACCGGCTCAAACCCCAGGATCAGCAGAATAATTTCAGTACTGGGTCTTTGAGCAGAAGGTTACCAGCTCAAACCACAGTATCAGCAGAATAATTTCAGTGCTGGGTCTTTGAGCAGAGGGTTACTGGCTCAAATCCCAGGATCAGCAGAATAATTTCAGTGCTGGGTCTTTGAGCAGAAGGTTACCAGCTCAAACCACAGGATCAGCAGAATAATTTCAGTGCTGGGTCTTTCAGCAGAGGGTTACCGGCTCAAATCCCAGGATCAGCAGAATAGTTTCAGTGCTGGGCCTTTCAGCAGAAGGTTACCGGCTCAAATCCCAGGATCAGCAGAATAGTTTCAGTGCTGAGCCTTTCAGCAGAAGGTTACTGGCTCAAATCCCAGGATCAGCAGAATAGTTTCAGTGCTGGGCCTTTGAGCAAGGCCCTCATCACCAGTTGTTCTAGGGACTGTCTAACTCTGCATTCTCAAAAATGTATGTTGCTTTGTATTAAAGTATCTGCTAAATATTTTTACATTTTACAATTAACACCCTATAGTGAAGTGACTTCATACAGATAAATAAGATTATTAGTGTACAAACAAGGGTTACAGTGATACTCTGTCAGTACAGCGTATTTTTAAATGCACATTAATTTGGTAAAGAACCTCTTCAGTGAAGCAATTAGGGGCTGAAATTGAGTGGAAACTGGGAAGTGTACCCCTTTGGTGTTATGACTGGATTTAAAAAAAAAATAATAATCTTATTAACTGAATTGGTATCATATACTGTATTGCATTTAATTATCAGGCATCTGGAAATATGAACATGATCTTATAACGTATAAATGTTCAGTGGCCTACCACTTGCTTTTTTTCTGCTTAATCACTCTTCTATAGGCTGAATAATTTTCACTGTTCTATTCTAAAATATATTCTTGCCTTTTGTCATGGTGTTTGCATTTCAGTCTCCTTTGTATGCTCTTCGAGGTGACACTTTCCAAAGTCTTTTTCTGATTTGTCTTTTTTTCCTCCAGGGATATTACCTACAGCATTCTGTTTGAGGCAGTGACCACACTCCTTGTCCTGCTTTCATATCAACTTTTCCACAAGGAGATACTGAGGGATGGAATCATCTACAAGTACCTGATGCTGGGGAAATGGTGAGTGGGAATCGCCGGCTAAGATCTAGCTATGATTAAAGTGCCACAAGATGGTGCTCAAGAAGAGACTGTGCCTTGTAGCTTTACGCAAGAAATCGAATGCAACAATAAGAAATTGGACAATATTACATTCCGTAATGTTCTCACGTCCTGTGAAAATTACCGGGCATAGATGTCCACTGGGAGTAGTGGGTGTCTGCCTCGTGTGGACTGCAGTGTCTAGATGTCGAAAGCGGTACATCGAGGGCACTTTACCCAATACCCAGTGGTGTAAGTACATGAGACGCTGGGTGGCCCAAGTTCCTCGTTGTTGTAACGTTGTGGTAACTGTTGCTGGGAGAACCGGTCCTGCAGGGAGAGGCCAGCCATGGCACCCAGGAATGCTTCTGCAGCTCGGTCCAGAAAAGTGTCCTTGAATTACAGCCGCTGGATTTAATGTGCAAACTCTGTCCAAACCAACCCCTCATTCGGTTAAAGCACTGATCGTTTTTCATAGTATACGGTTAAACGAAGCGCTGAAACGGTGCTTCTTCGGTGTTTCACCTCATAGTTTATGCTTCGTGAAGAAGCTTTTTAAAGTGAATTTTTCCACAAGCGAATTATCATGTAAATTTCTATATAAATATTCTTTTCTTTTCCCAGCAATACTAAACAGCACACATGCTTATATGGGTGGGGTGGGGTGGGGGGTGCTAGTTTCCTTGCAAACAACATAAATTTGGGGAAGAAAAAGAAAAAGTCTTTGCAATGGAGTTATGGTGGGACTGACTGCTTTCTACACTTAACAGGCCGTTCATTTAAAAAGTAAACATCAGATGAAGCTGTATTGACAATCCCTTTACGTGAATGTTTTGTCCATTCATGCATTTGTGTGATGCGTAGGGTAGAGATCAGTGCTGTGTTGTGCTGACGCCGCGTCACTCTGCTTCTCCGCAGTGTGGACCTCACTAGCCGCCTGGTGAAGACCCTGCTTTACAACTTCATCCGGCAGGAGAAGTGTCCGCCTCCTGTCACCCATATTTTCGAATCGCAGTCTGAAGGAGGGGGACTTTTGTATGGACTTGCTTCCGGTGTAGCAAGTAAGTATCACAAGGCTGTGTGCAATATTTTACCGCTAAGTGAACACTGAAAAAAGACATTGGACTATAACAGTACTACGGTACATTAAAGTTTCTCCCTTTGCCTTAATTAAGACTCTCAGGGATGCATGTAAAATTGGGAATTATGGGTTGTGTTGTCAGATACTAATCCGATACTGTGGGATTCCCAAAAAACTGATGGGGGGGACTGACAATAAAATTGCCTGGGGGAGGCGGGTAGGCATTCCTATGGCTCCATTTTGCCCGAGGCGATTTGCACGGGCCAGACATTTACTTCTTGCTGGCTGGGTTTGCTCTGCTGGCCCCTTTTCGGGAATCCTGATGTACCATGACTCATAGCTCAGTGAAACACAATGCATGGCAATTATGGGTCATAACTCAAACTCTGCAGCTTGGAGTATCAGTGCTTTATACAAATAAATTCACATGTTGATGCAGGATTAGACATAGCGTTGGATTTACCACTGTTTCGAATTTTGTTTGAAACCTTGTTCAAGACGTTTACTCCTAGTTCGCTGGCTTAACCAGCAGAGTTTGGTAGCATAGTCTTTCGAAGTGTTATAAAGCTAGTTGAACAATAACATGCTTTGGCTGTTAGTTTAACTTTAAGTGGCCCTTTTAGAAAAGCAGTCTTGAATGGTCTGATGGTCACAAAATTATATGCAGGTGTGTGTTTGGTGACCCCTGATTTGTAGTAATTTCTGCTTTGGCGCACTGATGGTGCTATAACAGTAAGAAAAGTAGTATAAACAATCAATAACTCATGAACCATTTCCTCGATTAGTCCGAGTTCTCTCAATCTGCCACTGTTGGAATTTTTAACTTTACCCAGATGGTCAGGATTATTGGTGGGGATTGAGCTTGTAGTGCCCATCAGACAGAATTACCGATGGTCCATACATGAGAAACTCGCTTAATATATCGATCTCTCAACCTCGTACCTTTAGTGTAAAATGACGGATTAGCAAAATGCTATTGTTTGTGTCTGCCGGGGAATCCAGCTGGGTTTTAGGCCTTTTTGAATTTCATAAGAACCTATAAGAACGTTCCCTTTTTAGGCCACTTGTCCAGTTTGCGTGAGATTTTTTTCCGGGCTTATTGATTTGAGGTTTGCAGGGCTGTTGAGGAATTTGGAGCCATGATCAGGCTCGGGGAATGAGGATATTATAGGGGGTGAATGCAGCAAAAACACAGAAGTGCTGAGGCGTGCATTTTTTCTTGGAACTGCACTAATACTCAATCCTTATCTATCTGGTTCACTGCTTATTTATTGTTTTGTTTAGTCTACAAGACTTACAGAGAAGATCTCTCAGGATTCTATGGGCCATTATCACGCTGTTTCGGTCTAAATGATTTGTCTAATGTTTTTATTTGTTCTCTGTTGGAATACTAGCATGGGTTTATGCCTTGCAATACAGTTTGAGTGGAACCTTGTGGCTTATAATAGAGCCTAAAAAACATACAGAGAAGGACAGTTTTTGATCTTCTTACAGATATCTTTTTGAGTAAATGTACACTCACCTTAAGGATTATTAGGAACCCCTTTTCAATTTCTCATTAATGCGATTATCTAATCAACCAATCACATAGCAGTTGCTTCAATGCATTTAGGGGTGTGGTCCTGGTCAACACAAACTCCAAACTGAATGTCAGAATGGGAAAGAAAGGTGATTTAAGCAATTTTGAGCGTGGCATGGTTGTTGGTGCCAGACGGGCCGGTCTGAGTATTTCACAATCTGCTGAGTTACTGGGATTTTCACGCACAACCATTTCTAGGGTTTACAAAGAATGGTGTGCAAAGGGAAAAACATCCAGTATGCGGCAGTCCTGTGGGCGAAAATGCCTTGTTGATGCTAGAGGTCAGAGGAGAATGGGCCGACTGATTCAAGCTGATAGAAGAGCAACTTTGACTGAAATAACCACTCATTACAACCGAGGTATGCAGCAAAGCATTTGTGAAGCCACAACACGCACAACCTTGAGGCGGATGGGCTACAACAGCAGAAGACCCCACCGGGTACCACTCATCTCCACTACAAATAGGAAAAAGAGGCTACAATTTGCACGAGCTCACCAAAATTGGACAGTTGAAGACTGGAAAAATGTTGCCTCGTCTGATGAGTCTCGATTTCTGTTGAGACATTCAAATGGTAGAGTCAGAATTTGGCGTAAACAGAATGAGAACATGGATCCATCATGCCTTGTTACCACTGCGCAGGCTGGTGGTGGTGGTGTAATGGTGTGGGGGATGTTTTCTTGGCACACTTTAGGCCCCTTAGTGCCAATTGGGCATCGTTTAAATGCCGCAGCCTACCTGAGCATTGTTTCTGACCATGTCCATCCCTTTATGACCACCATGTACCCATCCTCTGATGGCTACTTCCAGCAGGATAATGCACCATGTCACAAAGCTCGAATCATTTCAAATTGGTTTCTTGAATGTGACAATGAGTTCACTGTACTAAAATGGCCCTCACAGTTACCAGATCTCAACCCAGTAGAGCATCTTTGGGATGTGGTGGAACGGGAGCTTCGTGCCCTGGATGTGCGTCCCACAAATCTCCATCAACTGCAAGATGCTATCCTATCAATATGGGCCAACATTTCTAAAGAATGCTTTCAGCACCTTGTTGAATCAATGCCACGTAGAATTAAGGCAGTTCTGAAGGCGAAAGGGGGTCAAACACCGTATTAGTATGGTGTTCCTAATAATCCTTTAGGTGAGTGTATATGAAAATTGAAATTTTATTTTGGTTTTTGAAATGTCAGATGTATGATAATTGCATAAATGTGGCCTGTTTTGGCTAAATTTCTTGATTTGAATGTTAAGCTAGTAGCTGCAGCTGTCCACACAGGATAGTGTTACTATGGAAACTAATGCCAATTTTAGATTATTGTTGGCTTGTTAAAATGTATAATTTAGATTTTTTTCCTGAGGCAGTGTAGTTGCCACAGATTGGGGATTACGCTATACTGTATGTCTGTCTGACCATCCATCCATCTGAGTCCGGTTTGCGGGGGCAGCAGTCTAAGTCCTGTAACATTCTGATCAGGGTTTTAGTGATCCTGGGTCCTAATCCAGGCAAACTAAGGCACCGGGCTGGATGGAATTGCAGTCCATCGCAGAGCACAAATACTGTATGGACAAAAGTATTGGGACACCTGGCCATTACACCCACAGGACATCATTCTAAATCCATAGGCATCAGTATGGAGCCCTGCTTTGCAACTGTAACAGCTGTCACTCTTCGGGGAAGGCTTCCCATGAGATTTTGGAGTGTGTCTGTGGGATTTTTTGCCCAGATGTCTTGGTATGCATATCAGCTGTGCCTATCAAGCCTTCCCAGAAGAGTGGCAGCTGTTATAGCTGAAAAGGGGGGACCAGCTCCATGTTGATGCCTATGGATTTAGAATGGGATGCCAGAAAAGTTCCTGTGGGTGTAATGGCCTGGTGTCCCAATACTTTTGTCCATATAGTGTACATGCAGAAACAGACACACTATGGGTGATTCAGAAACACCAGTTAGCCTAACTGCATGTCTTTGGGCTGTGGAAGGAAACCGTAGTATCTAGGGGTTATAAGTAAATGTTAATTGTTGTGGAAACTATCCTGGGAAATGTGAGACTAGTAGACCTGGGTAGCACTTGCAGTTGAGCCTCCAGTTCTCTATGGATGACATCCAACATAGAGGCACGTTGGGGCTTTAGCTGAATAATCCAGGGCTGAATCTCCTTTATGCTTAACTCTGACTAAACACTCCTGTCTGCACACTGAGTAACTGAGTGGATTTCAAACCTCCTATGACCCCGTGGACATGGTGGACTCTGGGCCGACGTTCCAGAGGCTGCAAACAAGTTAACATAAGGTCACATTTGCATGTCTGCTCTTAAGGACTTTCTGGTGCAGAATGTTGTTTAGCAGGGAGAGATCAGTAGGGCTTGGGGTTCGTGCTGCTCCTTCCAGATGTTTCATATTAACAAAAGGCTATGGCTCAGTCTGTCATTAATGTGGTATAATGCACACGTGTGTGTGTGTGTGTGTTTGCATAGATCACATTTGAGGACTAAATTGTCCCCAAAGTGTAGTAAAACCTGAAATTTCCCTACTTTTGGGGACATCTTTTGAGGTCACCATTTGGATAACCTCAGTTTTATAAAAATCTGTGAATGCAATCAAAAAAGTAAAAATGCCAAAAGTCTTTGGGACTTTACTTATGGTTAAGGTTAGGGATGGGTGGAGGTTAAGTGTGTCGTGTTTGGGATTATGGTTTTTCCCATAGAAATGAATGGACGGTCCCCATTTAAATAGGCTGACTAACTTATGTACAGTATATGTAAAAAATATAAATACTATATACTGTGTATATACACTCACCTAAAGGATTATTAGGAACACCTGTTCAATTTCTCATTAATGCAATTATCTAATCAACCAATCACATGGCAGTTGCTTCAATGCATTTAGGGGTGTGGTCCTGGTCAAGACAATCTCCTGAACTCCAAACTGAATGTCAGAATGGGAAAGAAAGGTGATTTAAGCAATTTTGAGCGTGGTATGGTTGTTGGTGCCAGACGGGCCGGTCTGAGTATTTCACAATCTGCTCAGTTACTGGGATTTTCACGCACAACCATTTCTAGGGTTTACAAAGAATGGTGT
This sequence comes from Paramormyrops kingsleyae, assembly GCF_048594095.1. NCBI lineage: Eukaryota > Metazoa > Chordata > Actinopteri > Osteoglossiformes > Mormyridae > Paramormyrops > Paramormyrops kingsleyae. Next base: position 25,261,191 of record NC_132803.1, read on the forward strand.
GCAAAAGGGAAAAACATCCAGTATGCGGCAGTCCTGTGGGCGAAAATGCCTTGTTGATGCTAGAGGTCAGAGGAGAATGGGCCGACTGATTCAAGCTGATAGAAGAGCAACTTTAACTGAAATAACCACTCGTTACAACCGAGGTATGCAGCAAAGCATTTGTGAAGCCACAACACGCACAACCTTGAGGCGGATGGGCTACAACAGCAGAAAACCCCACCGGGTACCACTCATCTCCACTACAAACAGGAAAAAGAGGCTACAATTTGCACGAGCTCACCAAATTTGGACAGTTGAAGACTGGAAAAATGTTGCCTGGTCTGATGAGTCTCGATTTCTGTTGAGACATTCAAATGGTAGAGTCAGAATTTGGCATAAACAGAATGAGAACATGGATCCATCATGCCTTGTTACCACTGTGCAGGCTGGTGGTGGTGGTGTAATGGTGTGGGGGATGTTTTCTTGGCATGTTGGGATGTTTTCTTTTTAGGCCCCTTAGTGCCAATTGGGCATCGTTTAAATGCCATGGCCTACCTGAGCATTGTTTCTGACCATGTCCATCCCTTTATGACCACCATGTACCCATCCTCTGATGGCTACTTCCAGCAGGATAATGCACCATGTCACAAAGCTTGAATCATTTCAAATTGGTTTCTTGACCATGACAATGAGTTCACTGTACTAAAATGGCCCCCACAGTCACCAGATCTCAACCCAATAGAGCATCTTTGGGATGTGGTGGAACGGGAGCTTCGTGCCCTGGATGTGCATCCCACAAATCTCCATCAACTGCAAGATGCTATCCTATCGATATGGGCCAACATTTCTAAAGAATGCTTTCAGCACCTTGTTGAATCAATGCCACGTAGAATTAAGGCAGTTCTGAAGGCGAAAGGGGGTCAAACACCGTATTAGTACGGTGTTCCTAATAATCCTTTAGGTGAGTGTATATAAAATCTACCAATCACTAGCTATAATCATTCAGATAAAAGGCAATGTCTTTTTAATATTCTGATTATGGTACATTCCCTTTCTTGGTTAGAAAGGCAGCGTATTTTCATACTGAACACTGGATAAAATGGCAGTTAGCCTTTCGGAGGCTGCTCCCTATGGAATTTTCTTCTGCCAGACTGTGTATTTTACGCAACCCTGAGCTAATTCTGAGACAGGAAAGAGACATGGGGGTGAAGCGCGATGTTATCTGGACGGGAGTAACAAAATGCGTGATGAACGTGTCGGGCTTTTCAGCTGAGGCCTGTGAACAGGCTCCGGCGCGGCTGCTCATCTGTCTGTGAATTAAATGTCATTGA
>NC_132803.1:26557500-26572500 GCF_048594095.1 Paramormyrops kingsleyae
AGTTTGCCTCAGCATTTTCTGTTGCCAAAGTTTTAATGGACAATAGAGCACAGCCACACACTTATTATGCAGAATCCCATTAACATGAAAAGCGAGTAATGAACTCTGGAAATAAAATGAAACAACAGTGATCTATCAGGTTGTCTTCAGTTGATTAAGGGGTTTTGTGTCTTGCTACCCAGACTTTTTCCTTTACTGGCACAGGATTAGTTTAATAGCTATGTTAAGCATATCTTAAGCAGGAAAATTACCTGCACTCTTCTTCCTGTTAATGAACATAGAAACCATAGAAATCATCTGGTCTGAACTTTGCAGTTTACCTGCAGGTCTATCATTGGAGTTTTGAATTTAGTGCTGATGCTTTGAATTTCATGCATATTCCCGCAGCTCTCATTGAGTGTGAGGAGCCAAACAACCGCCTGGACAAGTTCACAGGCGTTATGAAGTGGAAAGATGAGTTTTATCCCCTGGATCTTGACAACATGCTGTTGAGGGGCTGCAAGATACGCAATACAGACGAGTGCCATGGCCTGGTCATCTTTGCAGGTCTGTTATCTCGGGTTTGTGATTCCCGGGAATAAGGTTACTTAAGGCTGTCTAAAATGAAAATCCTCAATGTCCTGCTAGATACAAACACAATATATGTTTACGTTAATTTCTTTGTTGTCTTAGGTTCTGACACCAAAATCATGCGCAATGGTGGCAAGACCAGATTCAAAAGGACTAAGATTGATGAGTTGATGAATTACATGGTTTATACTGTAAGAACCGTTTTTGGGTTTTTCCCAGTGGTGTTGCAGTTGTATTTTATTTTTGAAATGAAGTATAAAATTTTATGCAAATAGGCTCAGTACATGGCCAAGTAGAGTTTTTACCTTTGCATTGATACTGACGTTATAAGAAGTTTGCATGCTAGTTGTTGGTAGAGATATTTACAGTGTTGTTTGTGCTCTGTTTTAGATCTTTGTCCTCCTTTTCTTGGTGTCTGCTGGTTTGGCTATTGGCAACAGCTTCTGGTATGAAGAGATCGGTAAGCGTGCCTGGTATTTGAGTGATGGCCTGCAGCAGTCTGCTTCCTACAGAGGATTCCTAAGCTTCTGGGGCTACATCATTGTGCTGAACACCATGGTGCCTATCAGCCTCTATGTTAGGTAAGAGCCCTTTCAGTCCCATCGTTACTTTGTATTTTAAAAAATAGTTGCAATCATGTTTTGAGAATTGATGGATGTATAAGACATGACTAATGTTTACCTTTTCCAGAATGGGCTGAAGGTACAGTAGAGAAGTATGATAACATAAAAGACCTACATTTGACAATGTTCCAAAGGTCTGTCAACAAACATGATAAATAATTAATGTTATTAAAATGTCTCCAGGGTTGCAGGTTTTTGAATGCAGCTCTAGGTCTGTATTTATAGAACCTTCCTATGTTTCTGTGTTTGTTTCCTCTTGCTACACCAGTTTCCACTAACATGGTTTTGAGGTGAATTATTGATGCATAAATTTCCTTTGATGTGACCGGGATGAGTGAAGTGTACATGTCAGTTGATGGGCTGGTGTCCGTTACACTGTTAAATGTTACTTGCACCCTTGCTTCACAGGAGAGGTTGAAGGTTACTTACATCCTGAACCGGAAAAGAACTTGTTAAATAAATGGATGGATGCTTTGAAAATGCTTTGTAAATGTCATGGTATTGAAGATCGTTTGTGGTTTGTTTTCTTAAGTGTGGAAGTGATCCGGTTGGGCCAGAGCAAGTTCATTAACTGGGACCTGCAGATGTACTACCCTGAAAAGGACACTCCCGCCAAAGCCCGCACCACTACCTTGAATGAGCAGCTGGGCCAAATTGAATACATTTTCACAGACAAGACAGGCACCCTGACACAGAACATCATGGCTTTCAAGAAGTGCACCATTGGTGGCCAAATCTATGGTATGTCCTGTTCATGCTTCAGAGAGATCTGTCACAGTCAGATCTTTCAGTTGTGGCAATTGGTATAACACACCAGACATCTTTCCAACTGTGACTTGCTCTACAAAGACGTACATGTTTTTCCACATTGGTATGTCTTGCTAGGAGTGGGTGACAGGAACGATGTACTGACTCGTATAAAATATATATATATAAGAAAATGAATTGCTTCAATAAACTGCTGATAAGGAACATAGGTTGATGTGTGCTACCAATCAATCACATCACAGAAACGACTGAAATTCCAGCTAGTCATATGGTAGTCTTTTAAAAACGGACAACGGATGCCAAACCAATGCACAACAAGATTGATTGAGTTGGCGGAACATGGCACATACTGTGTTGGTAACATGTAAGAGAGGAAGCTTCAAGTGTCGGTGAAGAAAGCAGCACCTCAGCAGCCACGACATTTTTTTTTTTTTTTTTTAAAAAGAGGTTTTGTGAGTAAGCAAAGGAAAAAATTCGGTGGTGTGGTGGTACTTTTTGCAGTTTAAAGTCTGACATGCAGTACGCTGGTGCTGTTTACTGTGTATTCTGTCAAACTTGTGCCAGCTAGAACTGGAAAGCTAGGCTTATTTCACCACTTAAAGCATTTTTATCCAGTAGAACAAACAAAACGCAAGTGCTTGCAGTCACAAACATCAGTAATTAGGGTTTCCACTTTCAATCTGAAAGAGTATGGGACAAGTCACTTCCTGTATTGGTTAAAAACGGGACACGGCATTTTATTTTTCATTACAAGACAGGTGACAACTCTACCAGCAATGTCAAAGCTAATACCTCGAACAAGCAGCAAGGCAGTCAGAGAGAACCTAGCAACAAACCGTACTGCTCATTTGCCATATCACCCAGTCCTACTACTCTCTCAACTTGAGCTCATTATACATCTCTAACTTCCTATTTGGAAAACCATTAATAAGTCATAAACCTTGGACCAGTTAATTAGCACTATTGTCTCTGTAAAACTGTGTTCTTACATTTGGGAAGTGTTATAGTACTTATGCAGCATGCTGGGCAAAGATGTAGTCATATTATGCGGCACGATGGTCAAAAACACCCTAAACGTCTTTTTGAATTTCCTTCTTCAGGTGATTCCGCAGGTCCCTTGAAGAATTCTCGGGTAAGTGGTTGTAGTCTTTGTTGTCATCGTACAATGACAAGGACAGTGTTCTTTTTAATAATAAAAATAATGATAAATAATAAATAATCCTTTGGAAATTTAACCTGCAATGGCATTTGTGTTTTAAATTGACCTAGGATAGTTCCTGCAGCTCAGTTTTAATTTAGAAAACGTTGACAGACAGTTATCAATAAATCACATTTGTCTATTAAAAAAAGATGGTCAAAGTTATTTTTGGAATCTGCTAGGAATGCAAAACCTTCCTGTGTAGTTTTATAGATTACTGAATGTTTCAGGATTAAATAACTGAATAAATTAAATGATTGAAAGCCACAGGTAAGGAAGCAGGAGAGAAAAGAACCCCTTCAATAGATAAGTGTACAGTGTTTGTGAAGAAAATCCGTTTGTGTTTGCGGCTAGCTCTGTTGTCTCGCAACTTTTGGGTAGGGGGTTCGAATCTCGCCATTGCTCTTGGTGTGTTCCCCAAGTCACACAGGTTTTGCGCCTCATATCAAAGACGTGATTAGGCTAACTGGTGTTACACGCATATGATTTTAGTATGTTGCCCATGATGTAGGGCCTGGAAGATGGATGGATTTCTGTTCATTATTTGCCTATTAAATCTCCTGCGTATTCTGTTCACTAAAATTTTGGTGAAATTGAAATTTAGATATTAAGATTTTTCACCTCCAAATAAGGGACTGAAATATCAGCAGTTGTCACATGAGGTGATGTAATGTCATGTAAATTTAGACTGGAGACTGGAAGTCAGTTGCTAAAACTTAATGTTGTCATTTGAGTTAAATTGATGGGGATGACATACAGTACGTTGTATAGTAAGTCCGATTGCTACAGCGCATTATGTAATAACTCTACAAAATGTTACAAATTTATAGACTAATTTTATATTGCAACATTTCCCCATCATCATCATCTTCATTGTTATGATCATTCAATTTGTTACATTCCATCAAGTTATTACATAATGCGACATTATTACGTAATGCATTGTTACACCGATACTATAGAATGACTTCTAACCTTGTTTCCTCCTTCATCCCTCTCTAGCCTGTCGACTTCAGTTGGAATAAGTATGCCGATGGAAAGTTCCAGTTCTTTGACCATTCACTGATCTCGCACATCCAATCAAAGAATGACCTCGAAGTGTTCGAGTTTTTCAAACTTCTTTCACTTTGCCATACAGTAATGGTGGACCAGAACGACAGTGAGTGAACCCCCCCCCCCCAATTGATCTGATTTGGTAAGCAACGATAAGGGGATGATCTCCATGCTCTGGTTGTTGTCTTCCGCAGAGGATCTGGTTTACCAGGCTGCCTCCCCTGACGAAGGGGCCCTGGTCACTGCCGCCAGGAACTTTGGTTTTGTTTTCCTGTCCCGCACTCAAGACACCATCACTGTCAGTGAGATGGGCAGTGTGGCAACTTATCAGATGCTGGCGCTTTTGGATTTCAACAGCGACAGGAAACGCATGTCTATTATTCGTAAGTGTTTCAATGCTTTTAAAGTGTTTGAGTCTTTTCCATTGGTATGTAACTTTGCCGTTGGAGCGTAAACGAGCATTCCTGATTTTACAGTGAGGTTCCCCAATGGCAAAATCCGGCTGTACTGCAAAGGAGCCGACACGGTTATCTATGAGCGTCTGCATCCCAGTTCCCAAAACAAGGAGACTACTCAAACTGCCCTCGAAGTGAGTGACTGAACCCCATTGTGTATATGAATAATTGCTATTGTTTTTGAATTCACATTAGAATTCTAAATGCCCCCAGTAAAAATATTGTGTTTTCCTCCCCACAAGACTTTTGCAAATGAGACTCTTCGGACCCTCTGCTTGTGCTACAAGGATATTAGCAATGAAGAGTATGAAACCTGGTCTAAAAAGCACAAAGCAGCCAGCATATCAATGTCCAATCGAGAAGAAGCCTTGGATGAAGTCTCTGAGCTGATTGAAAAAAACCTCGTTGTAAGCGATTTGTTGTGTTTCAGGCTTTTGTAAAATGTACGACCTAATAGGAGAGTGGAGAATACTAGCTATGCTTTTTTCCCCTGTGGTTAAAATGCTTTTTGTGACTTGTTTCGTATTACTGTGACTTATTTTTCAGCTCATCGGTGCCACAGCCATTGAGGACAAACTTCAAGATGGAGTACCAGAGACAATTGCCAAGCTTGCTAAGGCTGACATCAAAATCTGGGTCCTAACTGGAGATAAGAAAGGCATGTTTCCATTGCTTATACCACAGGATTATAAAACGTATTTCTATCATTTTTACTGGATCCTAGCATGGTCTGTTAATGTTAACATTGACATTGCATGTTGTGCAGATGCAGCTGTCACATTGCATGGACTGTGATGATCTGTTCAATTCAGACCATCATTTAATTTTTTAATAATTTTTTTTAAATAGGAAACTATGGGGGGGGTGGGACAAATGCACGTTCTGGATTGTAGTTGTATGAAGACATTTTTGATTCCATAGAGATGATATTGAGTAAAATGTTTTGTATCTAAATTTATTATGAAAATTTCTAATATTGCGGTGTATATTCTTTCCAGTATCCTTCAGCGCTAATCCTGTCTAATTACTGTCATATTTTATTGACAGTGTTGGCTTTGCTGTTTCATATGGAGTGTTATACATATATTGTTTTGGTCTAGAAACTGCTGAGAACATTGGCTACTCATGTGACCTTCTGACTGATGACATGAAGATCCATTATGGAGATGATGTGAAGTAAGTATTTTGTTTAGACACCGATACGATCTGTGACTGAACCCTACTCTAGACCAACATTTTTCATCTGGTGGGAAAACGTACCACTTGAAAAACACTGCCTTATAGAAGATGTGCTGTGTCAGGAAAAATGGTTCGGAAAGACCTGCCGTATGCCATCTCTTTCATTAGTGATGCTGTTAAAGGAGTGACCTGTAATTCAATCATGAAGACGTATCTCTCATCCATTTTTACCACTGCATATTCTATTACAGTGTGAAGCTGCAAAACAGACAAGCTGACAATATCGGGACAGATGGTCGTCAAGGGAAAGCTAAAGAACCTTTCTTTCCTGAGCCTGGGAAGAATGCTCTGATCATCACTGGCGGGTGGCTGGTATGTGTTGTCAGGATAGAATCATGCCCGTAGCTGGCTAAGAGCCTCTGTCATTTTTTTAGAGTTGAAAAGAAAATTTGAAGCTAAATACAACTGAATAAAGAAAATAGAACTTCTTCCCCATTTCCATTTCCTCACTAAGCCCTACAGCCCTGGACAGATTTTTGTTCTATGAATGCACTCTAATAGCTTTGTATTTGACCATTTAAAAACGTTCTTTAGAATGAGATCTTGTATGAGAAGAAGAAGAAGAGACGTCGGCTACGCCTGCGCAAACTAAGGAAGAAGACCTCGTCAAATAACTCTATGGATGGTCAGCTGATGAATGAGATGGAAAAGGAACAGAGGCAGAAAGACTTTGTCGATATGGCTTGTGAGTGCAGTGCCGTCATCTGTTGCCGCGTCACACCAAAGCAAAAGGCCAACGTCGTTAGCCTGGTGAAGAAGTACAAGAAGGCCATCACATTGTCCATTGGAGATGGAGCCAACGATGTCAACATGATTAAAAGTAAGGAAGCCCTCGGCTGTTATAGCTACTGAAAACTACATAAAACTGCAACAACTGAAGACCATAACTAAACGGCATCCTTTTATATTTAAGTTTCACTCCTTATCCAGTGTGCTCCTTATTCCCTATATCAGAGGTTCTTTATCCAGGGAGTCGCAACATTTTTCAGGGTCATTATGTAATTTTTGGAGGGGTTGCGAGAGTCGTGAAAGTCGTGAAACACAGAGGAATTAATTTGCATGCTAGCTCTTTGGCACCGTAGCAACACCTATTGGACAGGTTATTCATCCCCCCTATTGGACAGGTTATGCATCAGTCTTTTAAGAACGGACAACCTACAAATGCAATGCGGAGTTGATTGAGTTAGCGAGTTGAGCATGCCTCTTGCTTCTGTCTTGGTAATATGGAAGAGCTAAGCACTCCCCCAGAGCAAATTATAAGTGTCAGCAAGAAAACGACGGCTCAGCAGCTGCAATGTCTTTTTAAAACGGAGATATTGTGGGTAAACAAGGTAAAAAGGCGTTGGTGGTGTGACGGTACTTTTGTAAATTTATAGCCCTACAGTCAAATGACTGGTGCTGTGTACTGCAAACTGCTGAAAATGTGTGCCAATTAAGTTTGTACCATTTCCAGTTTTATTTCACCAACTGAAGCATTGCTGTCAAGTAAAATATGCAGAATGCAAGAGCTTACATCCTCACAGACACCAGAAATGAGGGTTTCCACTTTCAATCTCAGGAAATATGCTGAACACTCAAAAAGGTTATGGACCCTTACCCTATATCAGGGTTATTCAAATCACGGTCCTCGAGGTCCGAGCACTGCTGGTTTTCCAGCCTTCCTTTACCTGTGAGCCAGGTGTGAAGCCTCTGACCAATCAGAGTCAGTAATTATTAAACTAACTACCTGGGAGAACTGGAAACAAGGCCTGGATTTGGAATCGAGGTCCATATTTGAAGAACCCTGACCTATATGTACATACTCTTTCCAGTAAGTTATACGAACACTGGCGTTACTCTGAGGAACTGCTGTTTTAAATGTGTTTGAATCCACACATCATCTGTAATGCTTGCCCAATGGAAGGGAGAGTCTTGTCCAGCAAGCACAGGGAATGAAGCAGGGGATTTAAATGCATTTCAATTTTAAACAGTCACACGCATGGACAATTTAGGAAGAACATTTCTTCTCAGCACATGGTTTTATTCTATGGGAGGAATGCAGCCCAAAAAACACATTCAAATTCCAAACAGGGGTGAGAATCAACCCCCCTTGTCCGTCAGGTATAGGATATGACTACCCCCCCGAGCCAGCATACCATCCTATACATCTGAATGTAACCTCTGGTATTTCAATGTGACCTAAACATTATTGTCAGTGGTGCAGATGTGATAGTGATATAGTGTCATTACAGTAGCTAAACAAGTAAGTGTTGACTTTCAACTGAATGACTGATAACATTAAAATGGATAGACCCTTTTGGAGGGAGATGATAAATGTATACAAATCTTGGCTCTGTAATAGAGCATTGCAGTGTAGATGACTTAATGACTTTTTCTCTAATTTCCCCTTTTACAGCGGCGGACATTGGTGTAGGCATTAGCGGACAGGAGGGCATGCAGGCTGTGATGTCCAGTGACTATGCCTTTGCCCAGTTCCGCTACTTACAGCGCCTCCTGCTGGTGCATGGGCGCTGGTCCTACATCCGCATGTGCAAGTTCCTGCGTTACTTCTTCTTCAAGAACTTTGCCTTTACTCTGGTCCATTTCTGGTATTCCTTCTTCAGCGGCTATTCTGCTCAGGTGAGGGAATGTTCCGTATGCGCACTGAGAAAGCTTCTTGATTGGAAATAAGATGTCTGTATGCTGTGCATGGATACCTTGGACCTAATTGACTTGAAGCTGAAGAATGAATGGGGTTTTTTTTTTTTGTATGTTAAGTACTGCGTTGATGCATGATTAAAAGGTTCATTCTCGTTTTGCAGATAGCCTATGAAAACTGGTTCATTACACTTTACAATGTTTGCTACAGCAGTCTCCCTGTTCTTCTCGTGGGCTTGCTGGATCAGGTATGTCCAGGTCTTTTAACCAGACTTTTTTTTTTTTTTTTTTAAAGTATTGTTCATTTTTGTACCATAAAATATCTAGCATCAAAAGCAAGCCAATATGTTATTAATGGTGACACATGGTGACACATGGTGAAACATACTACCTCAGTTTGGTGGTGGTGTTAGTACTGTAATTGCTGTGATTAGTATTTATGATGCTTTTATGATGATGATGATAATTTGATGGGTATTGAGTTAATCTTCTTCTCACCCAATAGGACGTCAGTGACAAGTTGAGTGTACGATTCCCCAAGCTGTACTTGCCAGGCCAGAAAGGATTGCTCTTCAATTATAAAAACTTCTTCACAAGTTTATTCCATGGCATCTTCACCTCTATGATCATCTTTTTCATCCCCTATGGAGCTTTCCTTCAGACTATGGGACAGGATGGGGAAGCTCCATCTGACTATCAGTCCTTTGCTGTTGTAACTGCCTCTTCCCTCATCTTCATTGTCAACCTGCAGGTACGCCCCTTTCGCTCTACCTGTTTTCCCTGTCCCTCGGCCTTCTTCCACAGACAGTTTGTGCTATAAACTATGTGGAATCCTGGCTTTGTTTTTAAACATTCATTCAGTGCGTGGTTGGAATTTTTATCATTCACATGCTACCGAAAGTAAGGCAGAAGTTTTCTGTGAAAGCTTAGTTAGTTTCAAGCTTGCTGCTAAGTCTTAAATGGATTACTTTTTAATGCTTTGTTGTTTTCTTAAGACGTTAGGGTATGCACAAACTTCCATATGCATCCATGACTCTGTGTCTGCATTTGGAATAGGCTGATTATCAACTTATGTGTCAATATATGTTATAATGTATTACATATATGTTGAGTGGTTCCATAGCATGTCACACTTTTTATATGGTTTTTCCCCATTTGGAGGTTTATCTGACACATTTTACTATGTGTTTTTATGTTTGTTAGTGTACCTTATTTTACTGTTTGAGTATTGCTATATGACAAAATCTTGCTGATGCATTTTATAGATTCTGCAACATTTTCTAGAATTCTGGGTCTAATTTTTCATATATTGACCAACAGATTTCTCTTGAAACATCGTACTGGACCTTTGTGAATTGCTTTGCAGTCCTGGGCAGTATTGCAATATACTTTGGAATCATGTTTGACATCCACAGTGCAGGAATACATGTGATCTTCACCTCGGCATTCACCTTTACTGGTGAGTTGTGATGAATAATCAGTATGCGTGAATTTGTCAGACTTTATCTCCTGCCAAACAAATAATTTAAATTAAATTTTGATACGAAAAAGTAATCTTTTATAATGATTTTAATAAAATCTGTGTTTTGATAAATCAGCTTGTCTGCTTGTATATGTGAAAATGATAAACATTTTTTTAGATGAGTAAAAGAGTGCATTTTTTTTTGCAAGGTTTAGTTGCTTAAAATATGTTCATTAATTGTATCCTCCTTTTTCCCCAAATTCAGGGGTTGCTTCTAACGCTCTCCGGCAACCGTATCTCTGGTTGACTATCATTCTGACCATGGCGATAAGCCTGCTACCTGTCATCTGCGTAGAGTTTCTTTACAAGACTATATGGCCCTCGGAAGGAGACAAGGTAATCTTGTATTGCAGTTCTGTTTACATTCACACACTGCACTTATCAAACTTAGGTTCTTCCTTATAACTAAAAGGTGGTTTGTAGGTTTAACATTTTTTATGGCTGTTGACTTATCATAGGACAGGGTATGAATGATGATTATGTATAGTCAGTGAGTCTGTGAGTGAGTACCCCTACCCCAATTTACTTGTGTTTTCCCTTCTGGATTGCCATTGGTTATGATTAGTCACATGGTATTACCTGACGTTAGGGCTGCAACTATATTGGAAGCAAATCACTTAATGGATTCTCTCAAATAATGGGTGGAAGAAAACAACATAATTTTACAAATTCCCCCAGATCCAGAGAAACAAGAAGAAGTATGAGAAGGAAGAGGAAGAAGTAAGGAAACCGACAGCCTTCCAACGCGGTCGCAGGTCCCGACGATCGGCCTATGCCTTCTCTCATTCCCAAGGCTACGCGGATCTCATCGCCTCTGGCCGCAGTATTCGCCGGAAACCAGTACGCAAACCCATCCCAGAGAGCATCCGGGAGGTCCCACAGGCAGAGAACATCTGATGGCAAACAATGTTTCAGTGTTCACTGTTTGGATCTTAATTTTATTTTTTATTTTTACTGAGATTTATACCAAGGACAAAAATTTATTTTAATATATGCACCATATGTAACAGATAATGTTAGTTTCTCAGGGTTTTAACTTATTCTTGCATTTTGGCAAAAAGGAGGCATGATTAGAATGTGGATAAGAATTAGTCTTTGGCATCTTATTTGTTTTTTTTATTATTATTCCCCCTCCCCCCCCCAAAAAAATAAAAATAAAATAAAAAATAAATAAAATATAAAGTGCACATTTTTCCCTGAACACAAGCTCCAAAGTGTATATGGATGTATGTCTGGACATCACTAGCTTCTACTTGTTAGGTGCTCTGTTCTTCTGTGTTCAGGCTATGCATGTCACCTCATTTTACTTTCTTTTCTTTATGTAAAAGTAATATAGTTTCTTAATTTCTTTCCAAGCGAAACCCAGTTTCTTTAAAATTCCCTCAAACTGATTGGTGCTTTTTGGGATCCTAAACCACAATAGTGCCTTGAATTTTGACATAAAGGTTTTGCTGTGTACTACGACAAAAAAAAATGATCACTTTTATATAAATGTTTAGAAAAAATAAAGGAGAAATCCTTGATTTCCATTCCTGAAGTACTTTACAGTTAAGATGGATGTCACTTTTTCCCCTTGTGGTGGGTAGTAAAATGTATAGCACCGAACCGTTCACTTGGCCAAATGTTAGATGTAGATCTTTACTAGACCTTTTTAAATCGGTTATGTGAAATATCACTTATGATAAAATTAGTTTCTACTATTAAGTGGTACTTCAATGGCCCAAATGGAAATCTGTTACAATTTTTTATTTGTAATTATATTTCTATGTTCATGTGTTTTTATTTTTTCTTAGACGTTGTATCATGTCTCCAATATATCAGACTACTTTAAAACATATCTTTATAGGATTTTTAATATTGTTGTATATTTTGTACAAATCAAATAAAAACTGTGACGTTTTTTCCCAATAAAAGGAGCTGTAAATTAATAAGAGTGGGACACGACTAAAAAATGTTTGTTTTATAAAATAACACCCCTGATGTGTTTTCGGAGATAAACGTGTATAATCCTCATTTCCTTTAAAAGTACAGTTGAAGTCATCATAAAGCACAATTTGCCATTCAATACAAAAACCTCCTGTAACTTAAGTGAAACGCACACAGTACAACGCTCATCACACGGTCATGGTTTAAGCACTAGCAAGCTTTACTGCTAATATACACGAGGCTCGGCTGAAATCACCGCTTGGCTGAATGAACTGAAGAGGACGCCGTAAGTCAATGTGCGTTTTTACGACAGCGTTCCATTGACGTTAACGTGTTGCCGTAAAGCTGTGTGGTTAATCAGCTGACTGGACAGACTGCAGAAGGGAATAAACACGGCTGAATATAGCCGCCTATATTGGACTTTCTCAAGAATTTTATCCAAGAGGCTTCAAGTACAGGACATGTTCCTGTAGTATTTATCACTTGTAAGTATTTAAGATTTCGCTTATTAACCGGAGAAAATCCGGAAGCTGTAATGTTACAGGTTTATTTATTAGGGCCGGTCAGATGTCTTTAAAGTCTGATCAGAATTACAAAATGGCAGAGAATATAGTACCTTTTTATTTAATGCGTTTGTAATGTGATATTTCAATACTGTTCCTCAACTAAACGTGAACGCCGTCATTTTAATTGTTAGTAAGCTCGCTAGCCTATCAACCAGCCAGTATTTGTCGACTGATACTATTGCAGGTTAGCTTTGCCAGCGATGAACTGCCTAGCTAGCTCAATTGAAAATGAATTATTGCGACGTCCACAGCCTGTGAATACTAATAAAATTGTGTTTAATAGATGCATATTAATTACACTTTTAATTACATGAAAAGCAAATAAGAGTGAGCCATGTAGCAGGTAGTCATATTAAATGAAGCATCAAACTGCTTTAACCTTGGGAATTTGTGTGATAATCCCTGACTCAGAATACTAAACACCATAGACTATGACGGCTTTACCTTGGAAATAGTTACACCGTTACACTGTATCTGTGGAAATGCGGCCCTGTGTCTCACCGAGCATGAGCTGTAGCTGCACACATGTCCCCGTTGTGGCTTAGGGTCTCCTACCGCTTTACTGCATGATAACAGGCTGCAAGTAATAATGGATTAATAATTGATTACTATGTCTGTACCGATACCCAGAGATCATATTAGCCCCTTTAAACGATAATCGCATTATAACAAGCTAGCACTAGACCAAACTGACAAGATCCCTTAAAGACACTGTGTAGAGGGCACAGTAGTAATGACAACATAAAACGTTTTATTGATTTAAGAAACTGCAATGTTTAAAGCTGAATACATTGCAAGGGCTGTTAGTCATTATTTGGGTTTTTTATTAATTACACTGATTATTTGAGGTATTTGGCTGAAAAAAATTCAATTGGGAAAACTGTGAACAGTTGATTTTACCATGATCATGCATTCATAGGCATAACCACAATGGATTTTTGATAAATATGAGATGTATTATTTTGTCCTCATCCCCACCCTAACCCCCCAGTTTTTTTTCTTCTTCCATGTGCATATTGATTGTGCTTTCACATGGCCGGTAGATTAAATAGACCGGTGTGGATGGATGGTCGATGGAGTGGCTTTGCTTCAGATACCTTCATGTTATCTTTGCTGAGCGGTTGCAGAATTACTGGGATAATACTGGAGATGAAACTGAAAGATATCGTGAAGATGAAGGTGTTGTTTTTGAGGATAATAAGAAAGAAATATGTGAAGAAGCTGCAACTTATACGGTATTTTCCATTATGATTGTTTTTGGTGTTTAGAAACCCAGACTTTGATTAGCTTTGTCTTGATGGCTTATTTTGAGTTTTTGTCTTTAGTTAAATGTTGCCCTGGATGGAAGTTGGGATATAATTTCACTGCTTATTTGCATCATTGAAGTTTGAGATGGAATTTCTAAATTGTGTACAGGAAAAAGAAATTATGCAGGAAATTATTATTTAAAAGAAAGGAAAGCTTACTCTTGTTTTAATGCATTGATGTTAGAAGCGAAGGTGGACGGAACACTTCAGATTAAAGTTGTGATTTACACATGTAAGTTGAACATTTAAGCTGAATTTCTAATCAAGATACTTAGGCCTGTAAGCACAGTAGAATAGTAAGGCAAAAAATTTTAAGCACATTTAAAAAGAATAATATTATTTTAAGCATTTTAATCTGAATGAGGATTTTTGTACTCATTGGCTGAAACCTGTGGTCTTTTGGAGATGAATAAGGTAGGGTTGAAGTGTGTCATGGACGTATGGACATACATGGAAATATGGAAGGGAAATGATAGGATTAATACTATTCAAAACATAATAAAGATCCTAAAAAATTGGTCATGATGAGGATTATAGAGCAAGTGTATGACCTGTCTGAGTTTAGCAGCTGTACTGCAAACTATGAATACCATCCATTTATCATCTTTTGTACTACTTCTCTGGTAGAAAGTCATGCTCTGAAGTACCCTCCTTAATCAGTAGGCCATTTTTGAACTTCCCTTATTTTTTAGTGGTCTTGACTTTGTGTCATATTTTGAGTGTGTCTACTATGTGGAATGTAAGAAGGCTTAGAATTAGGGATGCACCGAAATTTCGGCCGCCGAAAATTTTCGGCCGAAATAGCATTATCGGTTTCGGCCGAAACGTAAGAAAGCGCCGAAAATAAAAGCCGAAATTGTCGCCACGCCTCTCCCATCCTCCCGAAAAAAGATCGCTTTCCTTTGCTTGCATGGACTGCGCGCAAGTACTTATCTGCCCCAAGCACCAGCACAGACAGTGAGAGATTATTCAGTGCAGCATCTCATGTTCTTGATGAGAACAGAAATCGTCTCTCCAGCCAGAAAGCTGAACAACTTTTGTTCATAAAGAGAAATCTGCCACTTTTGCTAAAATAAAAGCAGCCTAATTTGATGTTGTTTACAGTTAAAGGTTTGATTTATTTATTCTGTTATTGC